>NC_090765.1:12297537-12408519 GCF_036898095.1 Palaemon carinicauda | reverse complement strand
GGCATCAGGATTGGGGATGAGGAAGAAAAGGAAGGGGGGGGGGGGTTTCAAGAGATAGGTACAGATATAGGAGTGAACTATAAGGAATATTACCAAATAGAAGGAGACATATTAAAAAGCGGATGAGGGAAAATTCGGAAAGAAATAATGAAATTCGATAAAGAGAAGAAATAAGATGATGGCAATATTTCCTCGTAATAAAATAAATGGCTGAAAGTTTGCGTATGCACACTTTGGTTAAAATTTCAATAGGCGCATGCATAAAAATACTCGGTATTAGGGAATTTTCAAATGAAATACAACATACATTTTCTAAAAAAAATTCCTCATCACTGGAAAACATAATTTCTTCCCTAGACCCATTTTCTGAGAAACTGAACAAAACCTCCATAAACTTGCTCTACCTCAAATGGATTCTTCTGCCAAATACCGAACATCTATTGTTTTCTCTCACAAAATAATAAAATTTAAGCCAATTCTTTGTGGAATCCTGTTATCTGTATAAAAGAGACCCACTTGCAATAGCTAACCTCAGGGAGAAGATACAAAACACTGTACTTTAAAACACAATAAACAACGAATCTTCAACCGACTCCTCTCAAAATCAATCACCAACTAATCGATATTTTCAAAATCAAATCTCCTGCCCGTAAACTAACTCCTCTCTGCGTCAATTACCAACAAATCGCTTTTTATAAACATCAAATCTCCTGTCTTAACCCCCCCCCCCCCCAAAAAAAAAAAAAAAAAAAAAAAAAAAAAAAAAAAAAAAAAAAAAAAAAAACTCCCACTGATAACACCAACACTCCCCCATAAGATTCTATTAAAAAAATTATTTCTTTTCTTGCTCCGACAGCAATTAGCGGCGCTACTGCTCACCCGACAGGTCGTAGGAAACATCAAAGAGTCTTGCATTCCTTACCTGCTCGAACAATTCAAGCTGGCGAAGCTGAGCTTTGACCTCTACGGTGCTCTATCTCCATCGGAGGAAAAACAGCAGGACTGGCCTCAGGAGAATCCACCACAACCTGCCGGAGATTCACAAGTAAGTGAAGTTGCTTATCCTTATAATCATTACTATTCTAAGCATTAACATGAATACACAAGTGAAAAATAAAATAACCGTTTGTCTTGTGATACAAACCTCTGAATTGAAAATTATAAAGCTGGGAGCTGAACAGCCTCTTGAACTCTTCAAGCTGCATAATCTTATTTTCAAACATTTACATTAAATTTCAATTGTACAATTATGGATTCTATTTAATCGGCATTATCAACAATACTTAACAAAGTTAGAAAAAAAATATTCTTAATTGTCATTAATAACAAGAATACATAAATCTACTAGATAAAATATGATCACAGGTAAAGGTATGGGACATTTGAAAACTTTTGTAATTATTGTCATTATTAGAATCCTAAGAAACATCTGAATTCGAAGTGAAAGATTAAATTTCATTAAGATTGATCATCCATTTTTGAAGTACAAACTGAAAAGACCATAAAACATATGTGGAAATAGAACATAACGATAAGCACTATGAATAAAATCAACGTTGATAAAAATAAAATGGAAGCAAAAACCAGTGATAGAAAGAAAGCCAATGCCATCTAGTATCAAGTAAGTATGGAGCGTATAAAAATATTTTAAAAATAGGGAGAAATTATAATTAAAATTAAGTACAAGGCTAAACAAGCAATGGAAAACATCCTTTTCTAGAATTAAAAGGTTGAATATTTGGATAAAATCTAAAAAAGTAACAGAAAATATTCATGACTGTAAGGCTGCAAAGTTTTGAGTTTTCAAGTTTACCTACAACGAAAAAAAAATTTTCCCCCTAAATTCACAATCCATTGCAACCTGATCTTCACAGCCTTAACATAACCGTTTCATATTATATTTTGCATGCATGCAGAGTCCTTCGTAGAACTAGAAAGCATAGTTTTGTTTTGATATATATATATATATATATATATATATATATATATATATATATATATATATATGTATTATATATACATATATATATATATATATATATATATATATATATATATATATATATATATATATATTACACACACACACACACATATATATATATATATATATATATATATATATATATATATATATATATATATATATATATATATATATATATATATATATAATGTCTGAAGGTATGAAGGATACCCCGACAAAATCTTATTCAAAATAAAAAAGGCTCGTTCCCAACATGAAAAAAATTCTACTTAAATCCTATTTCCAAAATAATTCTAGTAAACCAAATTTGCATGTCATTTAAAGGAAAGCATTACTTCAAAAATTTGCTAAAAATATCTCGGTTCCTTTTATACATTTTAGTTCATTATTAAAACTTTAATATAGTAAAAAAGAGAAATTACAAAAACATAATGACAAATAACAACAGAAGTATCAATACGAGTAAATGACAAATTAAGCTACTACTGTAGGGTCACTTCAAAATGCTATTGTATCCATATAATCAATTACAATTTTAATAAATTTACTAATTTACTGCATTCAACTTGCGTTGAACATCTTTTATCAATAAAAAGCCTGATGTGTCATACTCCTGCAAGATATATATAAAATCTCAAGAAACCTGAAATGGTATTTTGAGGGCAACAATTTGAGCCTGTTGATCTCCTAATTGATAATTTGGTGAAAATAATAAGATAGGCGTATCCCTTCTCGTGTGTTAATATACCGAGTGAAAGACAAACCCTGGAGAATACCTACACTGGGCTAAGAGCTGTTGTTCAGGGAGTTTATGCTTCAACTGAAAAGGAATACAATTTAACCATAAAAGAAACCCTTTCTGGTACAACCCCCGAACATCAGTGGTGGGTTATACTTACATCTGCACTATTTGGTGTAGATTTAATAATTCCTCCTTTACTTAAACCAGATGGATCTGTCACTCCTTACCCAAAAGAAAAGGTAACCCCTTTCGCTGGTGTGTTTGAAAGTAATAAGAGAAATGAGAAACTCAGTCTTCTTCATTTCAGTTTTCCAGGGGTTAAACTAACTAGTTTACCTTTTTGGTCTAATGAAATTAAAACAATTTTGATGGACCTTGATGCTTATGGAGGTGTATAACCGAAGTTACCTTATCGGTTCAGTAAAATTTGTAATTAGAAACTTGATTTTCCTCTTTCCTGTTTTCTTGAGGCTAAATTAACTAGTTTACCTTTTTGGTCCAGTGAAATCAGAACAGTTTTGATGGACCTTGATGCTTATGGAGGTGTATACCCAAAGTCGCCTTTCCGGTCCAGTACAATTTGTAATAAGAAACTCGATCTTCCTCATTTTTGTTTTCCTGAGGCTAAACTACCTAAGTTCACCTTTTTGGTCCAGAGCAATTAACACAATTTTGATGGACCCTGATGCTTATTTAGGTGTAAACCTAATAGGTATTTATTTTTTTTTATAAAGACCGCTGATCTCTTAGCTCCTAAGCTGTTTGTTATTTTTAGAAGTTTAGCATGAAAAGGATCTTTTTGCACTTGGAGAATTGGTAATCTTACTCCATTAGGTAAATTGTTTGAGGTAGCTCTAGTCTTGTTGATTACCGTCCAATTTCCATAACTCCCTTATCATCTAAAACTTTTTAGTGGCTTTTGAAAAAATGTGTAAATGGTTATGCTGAAGGTAATAATTTATTCCTAAAGGCCCTGCCACACGAGGGACGATTTGCCCGTAATTTTTTTTTTTCGCTTTGAAGTAAGTGTTACCAGATCACACAGGCCAAGACGGCTGGCAGGCAGGCAAACATATTGGCCCAGACGCCGGACAGACGGCAGAATACAATCAGACTTGTGTCAGAAAATAGTCAGGTGCCCATCCAGTGGCTCAACAACGGACAAAGGGACTTCGATCGTTTGGCAGTTGTTTCACTGTATATGACATCATCTATAATCATGATCACCACCCATACAACAAAATCGGTAACATGTGTCTGCCTGCCATGCATTTGCCCCTTGTGTGAAAGGGCCTTTAGTTTGCAATTTGACTTTCGCAAAGGCCTTGGAGCATGTGATGCCCTTCTCGAAATTTCCAAGGCTGTACAGAAATCCATTGATTGGTGTCAGACAGTTCGCATGTTTGGCCTTGATTTTAGTTTCGCCTTTGACCGTATTTTCTTAGCATCATTATCAAATTTCTAAAGTAATATGTTACAACGCGTTATTGTAGATGGGCACTATAGTGAGTATAGGAATGCGTTATTAGGTGTTCTTCTTTTGCCCATGACTTCATACTACATATACACGAGATGTGGTTTGGCCTGGAAAACAATCTCGTTGCATATGCAAATGATGCTACTGTCTTTGTTTCAATTCCATCTCTTGAATGGAAATCTGGGGTTAATGGGTCCCTTAATAGAAATCTAGCTCAAATTAGTGCATGGTGAAAATTCTGGGGCATGAAGTTGGACACTAACAAAACTCAAAGTATGATTGCAAATAGGTCGACGACAGTGGTTCCTCAACATCCAGACCTCTGCATTAATAATGTTTCTTTAATTATATACAACTCCTCTGATGTTTTAGGCGCGATTTTTTTTATTGCAAATTTACACTTGGAAAATACGTATGGTCTGTTTCTTCTTCAACTGCACAAAAACTGGCTTATCGGGAAAATCCTTTAAGAATTTCGGTGATTAAGCTATTGTGAAGATGCGTTTTCATTCTTTCATCCTACCTTATTTTGAGTATTATTCTCCTGTCTGGTATTCAGTTGCTGACATCTTATTTTGTTGGACAAAAGCTTCCGGTCTGTTACATTTCTTATTCCTGACCTAGTTATTAATCTCTGGTACTGTCGTTCAGTTAGATTTTTTTTATGCAGGAGACATAAGATTTTCCATAATTAAGACCATCCTTTGCATTCATATCTTCCCATACCATACCATCTTCTATTTAGTACTAAGTGGGCATTTAATTCTCACAGTCTTGATTCTCCATCATAATGCTCATCAGTACATAATATTCTAGAAGTTTTATTCTAGCTATGATCAGGTTGCGGAATGATCTTCCTTGTCATGAATTTGAATTGGCGGAACTTGAGAAGTTTAAAGTTGCAGTGAATGTTTTATGTAGAACAACTTAACATAAGTCTCACTTCATAACATATATATATATATATATATATATATATATATATATATATATATATATATATATATATAGATAGATATATAGATATATATATAGACATATATATATATATATATATATATATATATATATATATATATATACACATATATAATGACAAATCTATTTTAACGTTGTTACTGATTAAAAGATATTTCAAATTCTTTATTCATTACTTCTCATATAGTGTATGTATTTTCTTTCCTCACTGGGCTATTTTTTCAAGTTAGAGCCCAAAGGCTTACAGAATCCTACTTTTCCAACCAAGGTTATAGCATAGCTAATAATAATAATAATAATAATAATAATAATAATAATAATAATAATAATAATAATAATAATACATTCATTCTTTGGAAATACCATGTTCTCAAGCAATTGACCATTTCTGCAAGAACCTATGATGTAATTAATTGTCTATCAATCTGTTGATAACCTAATATACAAAAAAATAAACTAATTTCGTCCTAATTATCCTTTCTGATTCCATTTCAGATCCAGGAGGAAATAGACCAAAAAGAGGACTCTCCCACAGCCACAAAAGATGAGGGAGCTACTGACGAAGCCACCCCGTCGGAGGGTGGGTCACCAGGTACACCAGCAGCCGAGGGGCAAGGGCTTGCCGAGACCTACCTCCCGAGGGTGTCAAGTAAAAGTAGAATCGTCAGTCAAGCTGAGGTCGAATGCAACATGTCGCGAGTGAGTGGTTCGATCCGGAATGGCAAACACTCAATCGAAAACGTACTTGGTTTTTCTTTCTCTCTAGCGATAAATAAACGTGACTATGTTGAAAGTGTAATATGTATGTATAATGGCGGATGTTGAATATCCAAGCGTGTATATACGCACGTCTATATATAGATAGCTTCTTGCATGTATCCTTAACAGTTTATTTCATGTTCAGATCATCATTCATTATAGCCTCAAAAAGAAAGGCTTAATCGCTTGGTCTACAGAAGACTCGAATCCTGTTATGATCTTATCCAATGTATTTCGAATAACTATTCAGAAACCAATCACATATATATTTATACAGTATATATATATATATATATATATATATATATATATATATATATATATATACATACATACATAAATATATGTATGTATGTACATTATGTATGTATATACTGTATAATAATCACATATATATAGTCTATATATATCACACGGACAAATACATTTTCCGTATACAATTCTATCATGGGAATAAAGCAGGATACTTCAGTAAAGGACCAAGAGGAAGTAAACACCAGCGTACGAGATCTTTAACTTAAAACAAGACTAAAAGATTGCCTAGAGCAGTCGGTTTTAGTGTAAACGACCTGGATTAAATACATATTCTACTATTTATATGTACATAAAGATCATTACAAGCGAGGGTGGTCTTTAGATAAGAGACGGCTGTCCTAAGTTAACTCAACATCCTTAACCAGAATTATTGATAACCTTTAGTTTCTCTTTTACATCTCCTTCTGACACCCTTAGCAGAATGGGATTAAGAGTAAACAGACCAAGACCCTATTATTATTCTAATATGTTAATAAGGACATAATTACTTGTTACAAAAATGACATGGAACCAGACTAATTCTATGGGATTTTTTATTTAGGTTTAAACGTAACTCGTTAAGGCCAGAGGTAAGACACAGATCATTGTGCTGTCAGACTATGTCCTAGAGACATAACATATTCACATTTAATCAGCTGTTAAGCCAGCTCTCCATCCAAGAGGAATACCTGTTGTTAACTCACCAGTTAGACTTAAAGGCCCCTAAGGTAGAATCCCTTAGTTCACTCATGAAAACTATCAAAGCCAAGATCATTGCTATAACTCTGGACGAACAGATTATGATTCGCTGGCGTTCCACTAATCCACTAAGCTTCCAAAAAATTGCAAAATAAAAGCGTTACTCTCTTGATCATTTCCAACGGGATACTTTAGTTGCTTCATTTTGACATTTAATTTTTGCTAGTCTGAACTAAGCAGAATTCATCACTGTCCATATAACATCTTTAATAAACAAGGTTAGTAATCTGTTGAAGACAGTTACTTAGAGCATGGTTTACGCAGTGGCGTGAAGCTGTATGAAAAGCTAAAACTTACATCAAAGAAATTTCATCATTGATTTGACGTTCTCTCTAGTCAATATCCCTATTGCTTTCAGTATGACGGGACATTCGAGGACTACCTGGAGATGTTCATCCAGTTTGGTTATGTGACGCTGTTCTCCTCGGCCTTCCCCTTGGCTGCCACCTGCGCTTTCCTCAATAACCTCATTGAAATCCGCTCAGATGCCTTCAAATTGTGCTGCGTCTTCCAGAGGCCTTTTGGCAATAGAGCCCAAAGTATTGGCGTGTGGCAGGTAAATACATTTACTGAAGAGGTAAATACATTTACTGACGAAGAAACTATATGTTTAAGTGTATTCGAAGTATTATTTTCTTATAGACTTCCAAATTGTGTTTGTACTAAATTCTTTCTAGATCGGTTTTTCTTTGATGGTATCAATCATTTATCAGATAGAAGTTCAGCATGTTTCTGTTTTACAATGATTTTGAACTTGATAAACAAATATAAATCATTTTAAATATATCTAATAGGCGATGAAGTTCCCACCCACGTAGAGGGACTCTCAGTCATTTACGTCACTATACTCAAATAATCTTATATATACATACATATATATATATATATATATATATATATATATATATATATATATATATATATATATATATATATTGCATGCATATACATGCTGCATATATACAGTATATATATATATATATATATATATATATATATATATATATATATATATATACAGTATATAATAATGTATAAAGGAATATCTAACTAAATTTAATTGATAACGATGGTTAGCATTTTTCTGTACAGACTAAAAAGCTTATTTATTAAATAACAGTGTTATAACGTATACATACGAGTATGAGCAAAGGGAATATTCATAAATGAAACCAATCATAAAATTCATACAATTTCTGAATTGATATTTACATATTATGGTTAACTGAAAGATAATTTTTTCCAAACACTCCACTTCCAGACAAGAATCTAATCAGAACTAGGTGTTTGATTGAAAAATATTATTTATGTTGCTACAAAACGCGCTTAGGTATATCTCACCTCCATCAATACGACAGGAATCTTAAACTAAGATGGTAATTCTGTTAAACATCTGCCTTATAATCTAATAACAACCGAGTAAACAAAGCTTACAGTATTCATCTATAATCTCATTTGAACTTTGTGTGTCAGCGTTCCTTTCGAAAACTGTAACGATATTTCACAATAATGTTCTCATTTTGAATGTTTGAAATATGAAAATTAACCAATTCCCCCTAAAGAAAAAAGTTAAAATAATAACAATAATAATGTAATAACCAATTAGAAATTTTGTCTCAGAGAAGAGATTAAGTACTGGACGGGAGTAGTCATTGTTCCCTTTCAAATGTATTTCATCAAAACTGAAAGGACAATCAATATTCTATCCTGGTGGAACCATAAATATGATTCTCTATCTCTTCCTCTCTTTCTTTCTTTTAAACAAAAACGTAAAAACACATAAACATATCGCATCTTATTAATAGAGTATAATTTTTAGGTCTAATAAAGATATTTAACAGCATTCATTCATATGTGGTAAATCTAGAAGCAAAATCAAAATGCGTTCCTCAATTAACCACTTGGTCACATCCATTCTGAAACTCACATCTAAGTCTGGTTTTGAGTCAATGGCTACGGGCATATAATAACAGATCTTTTCAGTCTCACTTAAAATACAAATATCGACACATTTTGATTAAAAAAACAACAATATCGTTTTATTACTAAGTTAATAAATACTTCAAATAATGTGACTAAAACCAGGGACCCTATTTTCCTTTCAAGTAGTATAAAATACCAAATTCTAATGGGAACTGAATAAAATACAAACAATTTTACCCTTATGAACGATACCTTCATATTTTCCAGGATGCCATGGAACTAATGGGTGTGCTAGGAATCGTTGTCAACTGTATGCTGATCGGATTATCTGGCCAGGTTCACAGAATGTTCCCAGAGATGTCAACAGTTCATACTATATTACTCATCATTGTCCTTGAGGTTAGAATTTGATTAATGAACAAGTAGAGAATTTAATTGTACATTAAAAATTATATATTTAATTTTTTTAGTTACTACTTTTAAAATATATTACTTCACAGATTTATTCAAAAGTATATTCTATTTAGACTTCAATAACGCCTGCATACTAACTAAATTTTGTACCACGCGCTAGTTTTTAATAAAATCTTTAACCCCCGATGCAGCAAAATAAAATAAATAAATTTTCATGACATTAGTGATTCCCATTTCAGCATGCCATGATCGCCCTCAAGTATGGAATCAGCTACGCCATTCCAGACATTCCTGATTGGGTTGCAACAGAGATGGCCAAAGTGGAATTCCAGAGAAGAGAGGCATTGAGACGACTATCTTCTTCAAATTCGCCTCCAACACGGGATGATTCACAACCTCCATCGCCAAGGTAAGAGAGAAGTACAAAGGGCAAACCACACAGGTAGGATGGAAACTAACGGGAAAAAAGGTAGGAAAAGGAAGAAAAGAAAATTGGACAAGGTAGGGTGTTAGGAGAATATATATAAAAAGGAAAATTTAACTAATAAGAAGATTGCAAGGTAGTTAGAAATTAGGTCGAATGTTAGTATGCAGCAAAAAAAAAAAAAAAAAAAAAAAAAAAAAAAAAAAAAAAAAGAGCGCCCATGGAAAATTTATCTTTTTAAAAGTATAAGCATTATTTTAATGAACATGTCAATTTATTCACAATAAAACGAAAACACTCAATATCTAGTCAACATAGAATTGAAGTAGTGTGGTAATGACATTATATCCATCAGCAAATAAATGATCGATTTGATCACTTGTGACACATCTACGAGCTATCGTACATGGAGTCTTTCTTGTTTGTTACCAATAACTGGTGGGTTTCCCATATGAACTACCACTCGACCTTTACTTCGCTTGTAATAATATTCAACAGAAATCAATATTCATGAAGTAATAAAACATAATAATGTTAAATTTACTCAAATGATCAAAATAAAGTGACATACTTTTAAATAATTACTTCAAATGAATCTGCAAACTAGCCAAGGATACAACTCATTGCCACATCTTAAATTCTTATTTTGCAATTATTTAGCCATAAAAAACGTTCCATGCCTTGTCTATATGCAATGTAATTCAAGTTGATGTGAAGAAGGTAATGCAAAACAGAGATACATAAGTACGAATGGTAAACACTAAAGACTGAATGACGTTGAATAAATGTAATTTTTTTTCATACTATGTTAATTGTTAAAAGCAGACAATGATTTTTTTTTCTTTTATTTTTTTTACTTAAAATGTAGAGGAGGTTGTTAGAGATAGGATATTTTAGTCATCCTGCTCTTGGTTAAAATAGAGCAGTAAATTAGAAACAGGTTCCCCAATGACTAATCACAACCAATAGCCTCTGAAATAATGTTAAAATGTCCCATTGCTTAAAAATTCTTTGAAATGCTATCAGAACATATACAAATTCTTAAAAAAAATAGCATTCAATACTTTAGAGTTTTCATTTGTTGCTAAATATTCGTAATACTTTGAACCTCTGATATGACACACCAAAATCTAAAAAAACATCGCTACATACCCTATGTAAACTTTTAAAAATACTACTATGCAATACTCATTAGCTTTAAAACTATGTAAGTCATAACTTATGTGTTTGGATTGTCATAACACAAGCAGAGGTCTTAAAAATGTGCAGTTTTCTATAGCTACAAATGATCTGCTTAAGAATATCTATGGAATTGTTCTCTATGGATTGGAATTATGTAATAAGCGTTTTAAAATAAATAGTTTATAACACTGAAATAATACAAACAAAAGGAATTCAAGCACTCGACGGATGGAGCGCCAAAGATCTTATAAGGAACTGTAAACAGTAATATACCGAATACATTGTTATAGACAGAACTAGTCCAACCAACTAAATCACGCATGAATATATTCTCAAACACAATTTTGGAATTTACCTTTACTGTATAGTATATTTATGCTTAGTTATGGTTATTATGAAAGGGAACGCGTGCACACCTGATATGTAATTAATAGCAATTACCTATAACTAAATAACTGGGGGCCTGATTTTAAATAAGAAATTTTCCAGGATGATATATGAAATGTTATGCATGAATATAATTACCGTAGTATTAAAGGAATTCATATCTACAAATAAAAAAAATGCTTAGTTGATATTAGAATCACAGGAACAATAAAAGAAACGAGGTGTAGTACTCTTAAAAATATAGAGCCATTCTAAACACTTTGTTTATTTCAAAGAATTTACTATATATCAAATTAGGTTTTGATGTCTAGGATTTACCAATTCTCAGAAATGCCCAAACATTTACCATCTGATGTACCTTGGAGATTTTAACTACATCTTTTCCACAGAAATGTAAATTGATAAAAAAAAAGACAAGAATTCAACAAAGACACAAACACATGCACAGAAAGAGCAGGCACGCGCAGCAGTAGGACAGCAAATTATTAGTCAGTAGTTGTAGCAACTGCTTTTTGGTAATTGAAGGTCAATAAAGTAGATCTTGAAAATGCTTCGTTGATCTTGTTAAGGAGGAATTGTAAAACCACATATGTATACCAAATAGCAACAGAACTATTTTCCATTAATACTGACTTGATGCCTCATAGTAAAGTATCACAGAGTATAACTTCATAAAACATAAACAACTCATTTTAATTAGTATCCAAGTTTACAAAAATGCTCTTCCAAATGACAAGGATAAAAATTGCCAGCGGGTTTTCCTCACTCTTAACAAGATCATAAGTAGCATGCTTCAGAACAGCATTTATGTAGTTATAAGTAAGTTTCTTTTTATAGATATTAAATAGATAGGGCTTACGGATTCTAAACTTTTCTTTTGTAAATTGGCAAGTAAAGAAATAGATAGTAAGACTTTGTAGTGCATAGTGTCTACTTGAATTTTGTCAGCTTACCTATTCCTATTTATAAATAAAAAAGTGTTTGGTAGTCAGACAACACTAAGTTCTACTTAGAGAAAAACACCTTGTGCTCTTTCCGCTAGATTGACACATTTCATTCTCTTCTTAAATACACATTACTTCCTTCATATAAATTATTACTTTTCGTTTATTTCATCTGCAAAGATGTGAAAATTAAAAGGTTGTTCAAGTATCTCTCAAATGTAAGGATCGAATTTCTTATTTCAGTAATGAAAACCACCATGTACCCCATTATCAAAAACATTCCCATCAATAATGAAAAAATAAAGGAAGATGTGTTTAACTAGAAAAAAAGTGTTGAATAAATATTTAAGTAAAAAAAAAATAGTATACACAATAAACACACACTTTCAAAGCAACATCCTTAAGATGAGACAATTTGAGCTACTACTTTTCAAAATTTTCAAATACTATCAAAACTTCTCCAGTTAATTATGGTACAAAGACAACTTAATCTACAAAGAATAATATTTCTCAGATTTATATCCATGATTCCATGATCTCTGACGTGCTTTCTGTCTTTTCTTTTACTAGCTTCAACTATTAGCATTTCTATACATACATACATACATATATATATATATATATATATATATATATATATATATATATATATATATATATTCCAGTAAGTGTCCTCTCATTTATGAATCCAGAGTCTGGCTAATCATTCCCAAACCTGAACATTCCCCTACTACTGCATTCATTCCCAACTACTGCATTCATTACCTCAGGCTAGTAAATTTTGAATTGCATTAAAAGTAAATTACTTTAATACTTGATTACTACTTTTCCATTTTGGCAAATGCCTAGAGCTGTTTATATTGTACAGTGGATATTCTTCTATTATCTTCTACATCAGGACTCCGCTCCTTGGCTAAGGTAATACATTCATCACAACAGTTTTCAGATATTTTGATTCCTTGCAGTTTCTTTCTTGCATTGACACTTATATATTTTATCATCTGTGCTGTTGACAATTACTGGATTTTCGTTATTTGTATATTTAACTGAATTTCTATTTCACACTTCAGCGGAAAGATTTCCACTATTCACAAACTTTTCAATATTATCAAACTCTCCAGCTGTAACTAAGATGATATGTCATTAATCAATCAATCCACCGATTTCATCTTTCTCTAATACTCACTTTGTTATCCATCATCAGATAAGCTGAGAATGATGAATTATATTATTTATTTTATATGTCATTTTAAATATTGAATACCAAATTCTAATACAATAAGCTTACTATTTGTTTCTGATGCATCAAGACATCATTTCTTCCAGTCCTGGCCTTTCCTTGTACTTCTTTTAAAAGGTAATGACAATTATTTCTTGAAATTTAATAATAATTTATCTTAATCTACGGTATGAAAATACTGTTAACTACATATTTCAAACAACGTTCATGCACAATTCATGCGCCATAAGTAATCACTCAATTTCAAATGTTCTTTTATTCTTGCATTAACTGCTCTTTGAGATTAATCTTACATTACCTTCCATAACCCACCGGCACCTGGTAGGTTTACACAGAAGGCATATGCCTCTTTCTTTAATGTAGTTTTTATCTTCTTCCCACCCCTTTAGTTCTTCCACATAAGCATAATTTACTTAAAACCCCTCTTCTATAGACATTAAAAACATTAACACAAACGATAGAGTCTAATAGTAAAATACATTTCATAAAAAGAAACAAAACAAGATCATTCTCGCAATAGTTTAAAATATAAATGAGTAAACATACTGTATCCTTAAAACTTTGTAGTCGATAAATTGATAATGGAGTTCACAACGAAAATAAAATCATAAGGTCATTATCTATTTCTTATTTGTACTGCCAAGCCATTATGCACAAATTGTTTTCATGATTACTGCCTTAGTTACAAGAAATGCTATAGTAGGACAACTAGCTCAGTACAGTAGCTGGTATGTTACTAGCCTAATAATTTGCTGAATTTAAGCATGATGCGCTAATTGAATGCAAAAAGGGAATGGATGTACAGTCTGCCAATACAGTATTTATTATTTTCTGAAGGAGAGCATACAGTACATGACCCTACAAAAAATTTTTGGGACAACTCCAACTTTAGACACTTGTTTTAAGTTAGTATTAGAACCATGAGCAGTGACGTAAATGCTTTTTTTAAATAGCTTTAATTATCTATACATATTCTGCTGTTTATACAAGCTTTTAGGTAGCTGCAGAACCCTGTTATATTTAGGATATGACTGTTGGTTACTATATTTTCTGCAAATCTACAAGGAAACTGGATACCGTAACAGTTTATTATTTAGATCTTAAAACTATATATACATATCTATATACTTATTTAATTTTCTTAAAATTAAAAAAACAACAATTATTTATTTACATAGAGACCCCTTACCTAAGTAGATTTGCTTTCTTAAAATCTCCTGTAAAGTGAATACAGGGATTAGCTTTTTTTCTTGGAATGAATTAAGTTTTTATCTCTCTCCAATAAACTGGAGTTATTTCAAGACGTGTCCTGTTAAGTACAGCATAAAGTAGAGCAATGCTGTCTAAGGCATGTGCTAGTACACCATCCAGTATATTACAGAGAGATAAGCCATCAAGTTATTCATACCCATCCCTTATGAGGTGTATAAATGTTGAGTTACAGGAAATGGCCTTTAGATTTCTTATCAATATATATATATATTTTTTTTACAAAAGGTCAAGGATTACACACTATTATTTTTCAAAGGGCTGTATTTCTAAAGTAATACTGAAATGGCTGGGTACCAAAGTAAATTCATTACTTCTATTCACATTTATCTATAGTTTGACTTTAGAATATCATTCAAAATATTTTCGGCAAACCTCTATTGCGTGAAATTGCAATAGACCCTTAAATCAAATATTACCAAGAGACCCAAATTAAAAACCTAAATACTTAGGAACCGTTAAAATTTTAAACATATGAATAAGTAAACTCGGGGTCTTCAAAACAATCTTCTAACACAATATATTCACAATACTTTACTGAAAGACCCCACTCTTTGAAAATGGTGGTTTAAAATGTAATAAAATTTACAATGAGGACATATCAGGTCAATTTAGCAGCACAGTCGAAGGGGAAACCCCACAGGGTGGAATAGTTTAGGAAATTGGCCACAGGAGGTTTCCTGGAGTTTAAATTCTAAACACAAAAAATTGAAAAATTGAATGACGTAATACCAAAAAGCATAAGATCGGACTAGTGAAAAAATCTAAAAATTTAAAAGAAAATGATCAGTTATAAACTCTCCAATGCAATTTCAACAGTTCGTAGGGGTGATTGGCTAAATATTTCCACTACGAAGATTAGAGCATCTAATTGTGTTTATATACACAAATCATTTACTTCCTTTGAAATCAATTATCTTCACAACTAGATGGTCATCTACAATTAACCATTAGAGCCACTTGTATTCTAATAAGTAAAGATTTTCATGTCCAGATACTTCTATAATGACTAAACCTCTTCAAACAATGAGGAATGACTTATCCAAATTGTCATGATTCAAGATGTAGATTAAAATACCATCAAGCTATTCACAATTAATTATTAGATATATATATATATATATATATATATATATATATATATATATATATATATATATATATATTTGATCATACAGTAATTTTATTGCGAAATAGGGATTAATTTTGCAATATCATAATTAGCTAGCGACAATTTTCAGTAATACTTACAGTATAACTGCATTGACACTCGAACTGTTCATAAACATCTGTAAAGACAAATTTCTGTTAATAATGGCAACCCTTATGAAATAAATTTGTAATTAATTTCATCACAGCCTAATATAAAATGTGACTTTCAGTTATGATGTGTTAATCATATTTTTGTTTATACAGGAACCTAGCTGTCCCTTGCACAATAAATGAGTCTCAAGGGAACTAAATTCTGAAGCAAGCATTCCATGTTGTGTACTCTCGTGGGTGAAAGTAAGTAATTTTCACAAGAAAAACCTAAGATGTTTGATGGGTGTGTTCTCTCTTCTTCATAAGGAGCATTTCCAAAGGAAGACACAAGCTTCTGGTCACGCATGTGGCTAATCTAAAGGAAAATTATTTTTTCCCCTTCAATGGCCTCTATAGACATACTGCAACTCAATAATACAAAATTTAAGTATCAAAGTACTTAAAAAAAGTAAGATAAGTTCATTTCATACCAATGATAACCTGATATCTGCCATGCAAGATATAGTTTGAAATCAGTATTCTTTGATGATGACCCAGGATGACTATGGACATTAAATATATGTAACTTTTGCCCTTATAACCAGAGGTTATTTCTCCTTACGGGATATGTTTCAAATCTGCCTTACAAGTATCTTTACTAACGGTTGTGGGTTAGATATTTTAATGCATTTTCTTTCTAATCACTAGCATATTGTTCCTTTATTTGCTTTGCACTAACCAAGGAATGACTAATAAATTCTATACAGCTATTCTTCAAAAATCTGGATCTTTCGGTAAAGGTACACAAAGTGGATGTGGACGAAATGGTATAAAATACAATATTAGATAAAAATATAATCACTGTACTTACAAGCTCCTACAGTATATTATATATTGCCTAATTTTTTCTGTATCGAGTGCTACTAACCCATTGCATCAAACACAACATGACTCACATAGCTACCATGACAATGTAGGTAAAACTTCTTCATTAATGTTATGAGTTAACACTTAAATCACATAGAAATGTGTAGAAAGCAAAAGATCCTTTTTTTTCTGCTTAGGAAAAAATGTAATGTAGCTCCTTATCCATAAAAATATTTATTTATTTTCATATTTGTAAGCGTATTTCACAGCCAGTCCAAATCTACAATATTCACTTTTCAACAATACTCTTCTGAATCTCTACATCTCAAGTTACTAGAGTTTTTAGATAGTCTATGTTTGAGTATCATTGTGCATTAATGTATACAAAGTATTCTTGGCACAAGTTCACAAATTGCACTTTGGTTTTACCAGATTTAAACACGAATAACACAGTAATCAAATATTCAAATAAATGTTTTGCACATAAGTTTGTAATACCGGGAACAAAAACAAAATACTACATAAAGCACATTTGTAATAAATGCTGTAAAGGCATGAAATTGGAACGAGGACGTTCTTAGGGACCACAAACGTACACCTATTGAAAAAAAAAATCACAAATTACCTACAGCAGTAAAGATGCTAAGCTATGCGTTCTGATTTTCTTAGACTATAGTCTAGGCGCCACATAGAGGGCGATTGTGGCACGAAAGCGTATACAACTGTTCTCTTTATAAAATGATTGTATGTCTAGGGATGATTTCTAGCTTGGGTACGCATTTCTAGTATGGGGAGATTCCCTCCAAAATGGCCACCGGATCCAACCGGAAAACTGTATATATCTCGAGAACGGATGCTTCTAGAGGAAAACTATAGTACAGTGGTAACGTGTTTGCCTTGCATTCACATGGCAGCAGATCGATCCCAGTCCGGGACCGTGATTTTAAGCTGTTTACTGGGGAGACCACTGCTGTGGTTGGGCACCACAGTGGGGGGTTGGGCTTGCCCAGCTGACGTTCTGGTGAGCATCTATTCTGATGAAACTGGAACTGACACCAGACAACTTTAACCTTTAATTTGTTCAAAACACTTTTCTACCCCAGAAGAACACCGTGTTGTGCAATTTATTGGCTAATTGTGCTAATATAAGGATATGTTATATAATTAATTAGTTGAATTAGCAAATTATACATCAATTCTATCAAAACAAATCCTTTACTCACTTCATTATATCTTGAGTTAACTAATGTAGAGTCAACTGAACATAAGTGTTATAACATTTAATAAATAGAGTTAAATCGACTGATAAATCAGTTACTAGGCAAAAAAATGGTATATACAGTTATCTGTAATCTTCACGAATATGTTCATCACACTGTATATGCATGTTAATCATACAGTGCCACATTCTGCAGGTCCCGTGGGCCTTATTGGGCTGTTCTTATCCAGCATTACACAATGGTTGGTACATGATCTATGTGAAGTTGCAAGTACCAACGAGGAAATAATGAAAACTAAATAAATACAACCAATCAATTTTTTTTTTTTATTTATTTATTTATTTATTTATTTATTTATTTATTTATTTTTTTTTGCAGGGAAGATAGCTAGCCCTCTCGTCCACCAGTGCCTTTGTTGATACAACATACACAACTGGCCTTAAATACTATTATTTTTGCACTTAATTCGAATTTTCACAAGCACAAAATATTGAGCTTGATCCCAAGTTCTTTGTGTATTCACGCGAGTTTGGTCTTTAACAGATCTTGCAATTACACAGGCTAGGAAAATAATGTTATTGGTTCTGTAATAATTTGAGGAGCCCATCCTGTCTTTTGCTCTCCATTTCCATGTAATGACATGGGTCATGAATGCCTACATCGTCCTTTAATAAACATGCTCCATTGAAAAATGAGTGGAATAAGGGAAGGTGATCATCAGGAGTTTACGGATATTATAACTCAGAAGGATAATCAGTGTATCACGAAAATGGTCTACTTCATCTCTGATTAGTTTAGTCTACTGTATTTATTCCAACAGTCCAGTAATAAGTATTAAACTTTACAATAGAAAAGTACTTCCCAAAGGCTAAGGTAGATATTAATACAAAATGCGTCACTAAAGGACGCAAGGAGTACAAAAACTTTCACGATCAAGTTTTCATACAAAAGTCAAAGCAACTACTTCATTCTTTGTCAAAGAAAGAGGTTGTCAATGGAAATACTGAAATGAAGAGTTAATGTACAAATGAGGCATCTATTACTCAGAGGATAATAGAGATAAGTAGAGTGAGGGTACCCTTTTGATACACTTTTAACTTTTGAACAAACACGTATAGTACACGCTTCGTAAAAGATGGAAAACTACATATAACTAAAAAATCTGAATTAGTTCATAATATCGAAAAAAGAATTTGCAAGATACGCCAGATTGGAGTGTTCCATCCACAACCTGCTCAGTATTTCAATTCATGTTCCATGTGCGTAATACTGTTGCTGCAAGGTCTATGAAAACCTTTGGAAATTTAGCTGAAATGATATTTATTAGAATTATATCCCGGTCAAGCGAAGCGAAAGGAGATTCTGTAGTCTTTGACCTATATTAGGAGAACTGTATGAAGGTTAAAAAAAAAAAAAAGATTCAGAAGAACCAAGAAAGATCCTATTCACATAGCAACATCAAGCAGCTTGGTATCCTAACCGAAAGACAAGGATGCTTTTTGGTCCTCAATCCATGATAAAAATCAATTCCAGATATTCTCTTAAATCTTTGTCCTGCAACATCAAGAAAGATTGTCAAGAGTAATTGTGTTTCTAAGTGGTATAATTCTGGAAGAAGCACTTAAAAGTACAAAATGAATACATGACAAAGGTACCAAAGTTGAGATCTTCTGTTGAAGCGGCAGATGAAAGATTGTTCATTCACAATAATCAAGCTGTAAAATCTACAAGTGTCTAAAGTCTGCCAATTGCCTCTACAAACACATGTATTTGTGTGTGCTATTTACTACTACCACTGTTTTTAAATCAAATGGTTTGATAGAACTTTGGACTTAATGGATAGGGGCAAATAACACGATACCTACCAGTACATGACATATGTGCATGACATATGTGAAGTAATAGAGAATTAAGGTATTGAAATATTACTGGCTATTCGTTCATTCAGTGGTTGTGATACGGCAATTAAGGTTGGGACAAAGCAGGCAGCTCTAATGCGAGGAGAATATTATGCATATCTTCATAAAGACTTTGCATCATGTTAAAAAGTTTTGAGGAGTATTGGACTCTTTTGTCAAAAGATTTCAAAAGAATGAATGCTCTGCGCCTCTTCAGGTAGCGCCGAATGAAGAATTTATATTTTATGCAGCTCAAACCAACTTCTTGAAGTCTAAAACTGCACATCAAAAGGGCGTATATACAGGCAAACAGATGGTAAAATTCATTAGAGGAAGATGTAAGCTTTCATGACCCATGTCATTATGGATATGGAGAGCAAAAGACAAGATGGGCTCCTCAAATTATCACAGAGCCAATACCTGAGAATTTTCTTAACCCATGTAATTGCAAGATCTGTTACAGACCAAACTAATGTGAATGCACAAAGAACTCAGCATCGAGCTCAATACAATAATTTTATGAAGAGAACAGCTGTATAGGCTTCCGTGCCACAGTCGCCCTCTATGTGGTATCTAGATTACCAGTCAATAAACAGTCTTCGAAAGTCGAAAAAAGCCTAAGCAGTTGACGCTATCAAAGTGTTCATGAAACATGAAAGGAGGCTGATTCCATACTTCTTTAGAGACTTTGTAAATGTATTACACTAAATTATGTGAATGGAAAGGGTACGTTTTATTATATCCAACAATAAATAAACAGACTTCATTTGGTTGGCTGTATTGCTTATATATGTTTTATTTCCATTTTAAACTAGAAGGGCACACAATAGAGCGCAGACCTCAGCCACGGCAGCTTATTTCTCGACCTTTTGCTCCACCTTGACCTTGACCTTTGACCTTAAGTATTAATTGGCTTGGATTTTCATACACTCAAATATGAACCAAGTTTGAAGTCTGTGACAACGATGTCCCAACTTCTGGCTGATTACGAGAATTGGACAGTCTGCTTGACCGTGACCTTGACTTTAGACCTTGACCTCTCGAAATTTAATCATTTCCAGCTTATATAACAGTTGATCCTTGCAAGTTACATTACTCTACGATCAAAATTGTGGCCAAGAAGCTGTTCACAAATAAGCAGACTCAAAACAGGGGGTAAAACATAACCTCCCAACTTCGTTGGCGGAGGTAATTAGGAAAATAAATGAACAAGGGTGTAGAACTCATCAAACTGCAGACTATGGCTTCAGTTCAAAACTTCCTTTCAAAGGTCAGTCTTGAAATATCAGGGTTGTTATATTAACGGAGATTTAATAAACTTTCAAGATACAGATTCTTTCAAAACGTACTCTTATTTTACGCCTGAAAAGATCTTAAAAGTTAAAAAAAAGTATTATTTCTAAACATACTCCATCACAAACATGAGTCACCTTTTATTAAAATTCTAGATTTCAGAGTCTTACACATACGTATTTAACAAGTTAAAGTCATCGATTCTTGCTAAAAGCAGTCTGTTAAAAAGTAACAGATTTTCTTTCTTACATATACCAAAGGCACTTCCCCCAATTTTGGGGGGTAGCCGACATCAACAAGAAACAAAACAAAAAAGGGGACCTCTACTCTCTACGTTCCTCCAGCCTAACCAGGGACTCAGCCGAGTTCAGCTGGTACTGCTAGGGTGCCACAGCCCAACCTCCCACATTTCCACCACAGATGAAGCTTCATACTGCTGAGTCCCCTATTGCTGCTACCTCCGCGGTCATCTAAGGCACCGGAGGAAGCAGCAGGGCCTACCGGAACTGCGTCACAATCGCTCGCCATTCATTCCTATTTCTAGCACGCTCTCTTGCCTCTCTCACATCTATCCTCCTATCACCCAGAGCTTCTTCACACCATCCATCCACCCAAACCTTGGCCTTCCTCTTGTACTTCTCCCATCAACTCTTGCATTCATCACCTTCTTTAGCAGACAGCCATTTTCCATTCTCTCAACATGGCCAAACCACCTCAACACATTCATATCCACTCTAGCCGCTAACTCATTTCTTACACCCGTTCTCACCCTCACCACTTCGTTCCTAACCCTATCAACTCGAGATACACCAGCCATACTCCTCAGACACTTCATCTCAAACACATTCAATTTCTGTCTCTCCATCACTTTCATTCCCCACAACTCCGATCCATACATCACAGTTGGTACAATCACTTTCTCATATAGAACTCTCTTTACATTCATGCCCAACCCTCTATTTTTTACTACTCCCTTAACTGCCCCCAACACTTTGCAACCTTCATTGACTCTCTGACGTACATCTGCTTCCACTCCACCATTTGCTGCAACAACAGACCCCAAGTACTTAAACTGATCCACCTCCTCAAGTAACTCTCCATTCAACATGACATTCAACCTTGCACCACCTTCCCTTCTCGTACATCTCATAACCTTACTCTTACCCACATTAACTCTCAACTTCCTTCTCTCACACACCCTTCCAAATTCTGTCACTAGTCGGTCAAGCTTCTCTTCTGTGTCTGCTACCAGTACAGTATCATCCGCAAACAACAACTGATTTACCTCCCATTCATGATCATTCTCGCCTACCAGTTTTAATCCTCGTCCAAGCACTCGAGCATTCACCTCTCTCACCACTCCATCAACATACAAGTTAAACAACCACGGCGACATCACACATCCCTGTCTCAGCCCCACTCTCACCGGAAACCAATCGCTCACTTCATTTCCTATTCTAACACATGCTTTACTACCTTTGTAGAAACTTTTCACTGCTTGCAACAACCTTCCACCAACTCCATATAACCTCATCACATTCCACATTGCTTCCCTATCAACTCTATCATATGCTTTCTCCAGATCCATAAACGCAACATACACCTCCTTACCTTTTGCTAAATATTTCTCGCATATCTGCCTAACTGTAAAAATCTGATTCATACAACCCCTACCTCTTCTAAAACCACCCTGTACTTCTAAGATTGCATTCTCTGTTTTATCCTTAATCCTATTAATCAGTACTCTACCATACACTTTTCCAACTACACTCAACAAACTAATACCTCTTGAATTACAACACTCATGCACATCTCCCTTACCCTTATATAGTGGTACAATACATGCACAGACCCAATCTACTGGTACCATTGACAACACAAAACACACATTAAACAATCTCACCAACCATTCAAGTACAGTCACACCCCCTTCCTTCAATATCTCAGCTTTCACACCATCCATACCAGATGCTTTTCCTACTCTCGTTTCATCTAGTGCTCTCCTCACTTCCTCTATTGTAATCTCTCTCGCATTCTCATCTCCCATCACTGGCACCTCAACACCTGGAACAGCAATTATATCTGCCTCCCTATCATCCTCAACATTCAGCAAACTTTCAAAATATTCCGCCCACCTTTTCCTTGCCTCCTCTCCTTTTAACAACCTTCCGTTTCCATCTTTCACTGTCTCTTCAATTCTTGCGCCGGCCTTCCTTACTCTCTTCACTTCTTTCCAAAACTTCTTCTTATTCTCTTCATATGACTGACCCAGTCCCTGACCCCACCTCAGGTCAGCTGCCCTCTTTGCCTCACGTACCTTGCGCTTTACTTCCACCTTTTTCTCTCTATATTTTTCATACTTCTCTATACTATTACTCTGCAGCCATTCTTCAAAAGCCCTTTTTTTCTCTTCCACTTTTACTTTCACTCCTTCATTCCACCATTCACTGCCCTTCCTCATGCTGCCTCCAACAACCTTCTTGCCACATACATCACTTGCAATCCCAACAAAATTTTCTTTTGCTAACTTCCACTCCTCCTCTAAATTACCAGTTTCTCTTACTCTCACCTCGTCATATGCCATTTTCAACCTTTCCTGATATTTACTTTTTACCCCCGGTTTTATTAGCTCTTCAACCCTCACTAGCTCCCTTTTACATCCACCTACTCTATTCCCCCACTCTTTTGCTACAACTAATTTTCCTTCCACCAAAAAATGATCAGACATACCGTTAGCCATACCCCTAAACACGTGCACGTCTTTCAATCTTCCAAACATTCTTTTAGTTATCAACACATAATCCATTAATGCCCTTTCTACTACTCTTCCATTTGCCACTCTTACCCATGTATACTTATTTTTATCTTTCTTTTTAAAAAAGCTAGCACTTATTACCATCTCTTGTTCAACACACATATCTAACAGTCTCTCACCACTCTCATTTTCACCTGGTACGCCATACTTCCCAATGACACCTTCTACCTCTCCAGCGCCCACTCTAGCATTTAAGTCACCCATAACAACTACATAATTCCTTCTACCCAGTCCTTTTACACACCTAGTTAATTCATTCCAGAACTCATTCCGCTCTTCTTCACTTTTCTCACTACCTGGCCCATACGCACTGACAAACGCCCAACATTCCCTACCCAACCTAACCCTTACCCACATTAACCTAGATGATATCTCCTTCCATTCCACTACTTTACCTGTCATCCATTCACTCAGCAATAAAGCCACACCCTCTCTCGCTGTTCCCCTTTCAATCCCATACACTCTACCAGACATTTCACCAAACATCACTTCACCCTTTCCTTTCATCTTTGTCTCACACAAGGCCAATACATCCATCCTTTTACTTCTAAACATACTTCCGATCTCACATCTTTTACTCTCTATCGTACTACATCCACGCACATTCAAACACCCCAAAACTAGAGTGCGAGGAGCAGTCACTCTCCCCCCAGCTCCATCTCTTTGATGATGTCTCACAGGAATTTCAATTCAGGAGAGGGGGTTCCCAGCCCCCTCGTCCCGTCCCTTTTAGTCGCCTCTTACGACACGCAGGGATAACGTTGGCGCTATTCTAATTGTTTTATGCCCCCGCGGCCACTTTCTTAAGAAAAAAAAAAAGTATAACTATAGGTTCTTTTAAAAAGTGGTATACCTTCCTCATATGACCCCATAGTGAAGATATATCCATGTATCTGATCCATTGAACTAACGATATAGAAAAATAATAATAATAATAAATAAATAAATAAACAAAAAGCCTGCATAAATTATAGGCCAATTTAATCTTTTTGAACATATATACGCTCGTTCGTCTTGAAGAAAAGAGGGAAAAGTACCTCAATTTCATGCTGCTATTTTTTTAGAGGAATGATTTCAACAATAAAACAAAATCTCTCTTCTGTGCTACACAAATAATCCTTCTTCGGTTGTGGTTATGAAATAGCTTTGGCAAAGGTTTTTCTTATTTTTTTTTTTTTTTAAACCATGCATGAGATTAATAGAAATAAAATGGTTATTGATCTTTACGAAACATAAATGCTGTGTAAACTTACGACTGGGAATAACTAAACTATATTGCAGTATTCCACAGTAACATGAACTGTGAATTATATTTACGAATATATCAAAAGTATGTTTCCTGAGATATTCCAAGTTTTTAAAATGAGAGTATTTTTGCAAATAATTAGATAACTAACATTTTTTATCCAAAACTAAAAATAAAGTTTACAAAACCAATATAATCAACATACATATTTCGACGGCTTAAACTCTGCCTGACGAACATGCTTGTCTTCTATTATATTTTATATAGTCCCTGATTTACTAACAAAACTAATTTCATAGAAAATAATTCATTGCATTGGCATTTACTATCTATGAAAATAATACCAACCTCTCAGTACACATTCTTATATATCTATGAAAAACTGCATTAGTATTAATTTTATTATATGGATTTCTTGGGTAAAAATGTAAAAGAAAGCAGTAAATAAAAAAATACTCGCTAAAGTTGTTCATTATGGCAATTACTACCTATAAAAATTCTGATTTACAAAAACTAATTCATGTTATAGATATTTTTGAACAAAATTAGTGCTATTTCTGTAATTCGTAACATTATACACCTCTCATCTAGGATATAAATATGCTTTCAGAGAGGATGGATATTTGTGTTATTTTAATTTCCACCAAGATTTTTCCGCATGCCCTGCAGGCTTCTACTGCTCTTGGGTACCTCCTTTCTGATTCTTGAGTGGATTAAGATTTGGCAGGTTTAATCAATGTCTATCTCAACTCCAGCAGGTACTTGTTTGGGCATTCATTAACGTCGACAGAATATGTGGACCGAAGTGCCCAGACGGACATTATGTATTGCAGAAGGAGATCTTCAAAGACTTCTCCAGCAGAAACCATTGATGAAGATGAAGTTCTGTCGTCAACAGACATTGACAATGAGGCTAGAGTCTTACAAACAGAGAGTTCTACCGAGGCAGGAGTCGACTTGGATGAGAAGAAGGAAGCTGAAATGAAGTACCGTGAAGTTGAGAGCTTTGAAGGAGCTAAAGCTCGCCCAATTGTGAAGCTAGGAAGGAGCATTTCCGCTTGTGAGAGAGTACGACATCGCACAACAAGAATCAATAGGATCTTGAATCAAGAAAGTGCTGAATCAAATGATTCAGAAGAGGACCTGATATCTAAACCATTTGACAGTTTGCCCTTACTTTCAGCCCCAGCTTCTCTTGATAACAAAACCAGACTCTTTAGATTCTCTCCCGATAATGAAAGAATCACAGGACAGGTAAAAATTCGATCAAGATTGCTGGAGAAACCAGAATACAGTTATAACCAATTAGCAGCGCGTTCTGCTGAATGTGTATCAAACCCATCAAGCGTTTTGAGGTATTCAGATGATTCAAAAGGGCACATAAGTGAGGAAGGAGAAGCCACACCAGACAACAGTTTGAGCAACAGTCGAACACCCACTCCATCCAGTGAGGAACGAAAGGAACCTACAACACCAATGACTCCCGTAGAAGCAACTCCTTCACCCGCTAAAGAAGATGCAAAACTTCCAGGTCCACCAAGGAAGAAACCACCTATGAAATTCCTCAAACGGGCCCAGAGTTTATCCTATGTCTTCAAACGTACTGGTAAACCAGATAAACCAGAGAAGAGAAAGAAGATTATCCGTGATGACTATGCAGCTCTTCCTACTACCATTGAACCTCAAGGAGAGCTGTCTTTGGTTCCACTGGAAAAATTAATAGCCATAGATGATATTCAGATGCAACCTTCTCTCTCCAGCTATAACGTCTACACTGATTAGTGATACTCTTGGTTAAGAATCATCATAACATATAGCTTTAGGCTTTGTGACAGGTGGTTTTAGTATAAGTGTCTTTGAAACAAAGCTGTTTTTTTCTGAATATGGAAAGTAGGAGTTTAGCAAAACCTTTTTGGTTTGGCCTGTATGGTTAGTGCAACTACATATCGTGCACTGTCGATACATTATGCATGATTAATTGTTATGTCATATATAAATCCTAGAGGAAAAAATAGGTACGGCGGAATTCTATTGTTATATGTGTAATAAAAAGAAAGCCTTTTAAAATTAACTACGCTTGTGTTTGGTTGCTTGTGCGTATGCGCTTAAGATATGTGTGGCCGCTAAAGTCATGTGCACATCACACCACATCAGGTTAGTATAGTAATTACATTGATGCACATTTATGTGCACATGTATCTATGTGGCTGTACTCTAATTTACCTTTAAATCTAATGCTTTCTATTCAAGTTCTGGTAGTTGTGATTTTGATGGTGTGAATGTGCACTTGTGTTGTGTCAAAGCTGAAAGCGTGTGTATGTGTATGCATGAGGATG
The DNA here is from genome assembly GCF_036898095.1 of Palaemon carinicauda. NCBI lineage: Eukaryota > Metazoa > Arthropoda > Malacostraca > Decapoda > Palaemonidae > Palaemon > Palaemon carinicauda. Next base: position 12,380,823 of record NC_090765.1, on the reverse strand, counting down.
AAAGCATTTATATATATATATATATATATATATATATATATATATATATATATATATATATATATATATATATATATATATATATATATACATGAGAGACTCAGGGCATGTATGTGCATAATGGTAATAATAATATACGCTCGTCGATCTCTGCAAGAAAAATCGATAAATACACAGACATTTTCGAACATTTTAGTTCTTAGAGCCTAATTTCCTGAATGCTGCTTAGGAAAGAGAAGCAGCCCCGTTTGTTTAAATACCACTATAGACTCACCTTAGAGTAGATTACCCTTGACACTGTTCTACCTTTCAAGTACCAGAAACTTGGCTATGCTATGGCTTCTAGTCTCACTCTGTGATCTGGAATTGGGCACCTAATGTGTGAATAACTATATCCACCTGATTTCCGCTCTTTCTGCGCAGTTCACTCTCCTCATTCTACTTTGCAAAGGCTTGTAGTTGTGTCTGAGACACTTGTGTTGCCTTACTGATAATTAGATCTGTATCACTTAGCTGTATATCTCTAACTGGGGATCCATCTCCAAACAGGGACTCACTTTGTTATTCAGGCTACACTCATTAAGGCATGCTTGGCTAAGCGAAATCCAGATCTTTGTCTGCTTAGCAAATGTAGTTACCTAACAGTCAGTAAAACAGTTCAAGCTGCTAAGGACGCAACTCGTTCACTGTACTTTCAAAAACGTTCAATTATCTGATACTGTTTGTGTCACTGTGCCATGTGAGTTATGGATAAGACAAAGAATTATCACGTGCTAAGGGTCCACCTTTTTACAATGTTCAACATCACAGCCCTAAGTCTTACAAGATAAAAAAGTACTAGCCTTCAGTTATGTCAAGTCTAAACAGGTCAAGGGAAAAAAGTGAAGTACTGGAAGAGGACTTACCTACTAATTTGCAGAGAACGAAGTCAAATTGAATATGCTTGCTAAAATACTCTATGTTACAAAGCTGGATGATAGACTGCTGAACTAGCCTATGGCTTAGGAAATGACCTAATAAATTTAAACCTCTCAAATAAGAAAATATTCTACAAAGAAATAAAGGCAAAAGAACAAAAGACTCAACTTGGTAAATGGTGAGTTGAGTAAAATCATTCAGTGTAAGATAAGTTTGTCATATACAGCTGAGAAGGTGTCTTGCATATCAAAGCAAGCTTCAGTTCATTCATATTGAAGGTAAATTGAAACTGGTTAAATAGGAAATAGGTAAATGTTATGAATTGACTAAATAGGAAATAGATAAATGTTTTGAACTGGTTAAATAGGAAATAGGTAAATGTTATGAACTGGTTAATTAGGAAATAGGTAAATGTTTTCATCTTAGACCTCTCTGTGTATACTCCTTTTATCAATTATCCTGTTTACAACTACACAATTACCTCATACTGTATCAGTTGATAAAATTTCATCAACCCGAGTCATTATTATACTTGTTTGTTTCTTAATGTAATGGTTACTTATAAAAAAAAACATTCTTTTGTTGCTCACTTCCTTTAAATGTTGTGTGAATATTCCATATAAATTAGAATAATTACTGTAAACCTACTTATTTGGTCAATGGTGTAAATAGTCCATTATGTTTACGAAGGTAGAGAGTGAAAGCTATCTTTTGTACTTATTAAATCAAGACTGTTTAAAGTTATTTTTTTTTCCAATACATCTTGTCACTTGTAAACCTAGTAATGACTCTTCTAAATGACTTACTACTCTGGCTGTAACCACTTATCTGACACAGTGAATCGAATGGTACCAATTAATGCACGTTCACGGTAGAAATCCAAAATCTACCAGGATACCCTCAAAAATAAATCTAAAATTCAAGAAAAAAGATAAATGTAGGAAATTCGGGATGGTCTAGTTTTCATCTCATTCTTACCTTCGATACTTTTACTTACTCTTAAGTTTTTATGAATTAAAGAATAATAAATGACATATATGACTATTTACGGGAAAGTAAAACAATACAGAAAATAGTTATGTACAAAAATTAAGAAAATATTATATTTTAATGTTTCATTTAGAAATAATGACAAAGAAATGAAAGATTCCTTATGTATTACACCAGTTTATACTCTTATTTTGAAAAAAAAATATGAATCACTTGGTAAGGATTTACACTATACCTGATTGCTTATGATGTAAAGGAATCTAAATATATACATACATACATATAAAGATATATGAGTTTCTTCATGTTTGTGTATACATATACAATATATATGTAAACAGTATATATATAATATGTAATGGATATACAAATATATGCAGTACATATCCACAAATATATACAATTATATTTATATGTATACATGTATATACATATGTATACGCATGTATAACTGTTGACTAAAAATAAATAAAAACAGCAATAAAAACAGATCAATGTTATTTCATTTATCCCCAACATTTAAATGCCTGAACATTCAACGTGAAAGCACTTTCACTTAATACACCAGACTCTACAATTCTCACAGTTATCAAAGCACTTACATTTCTCAAGCTATAAAAGCCTGTAACATAAAAATACATACCCTATATACCATGGTAGGTTTACATATTCTATACCTTCCTTGTTCACAGTTCCATTTTGTATTACAAAGGAGGAAAACGATTTTGCTATTTTACCAAGCTTGGTTTCAGAATTGAATATTAAGCACTACATTGAGCTCATTCAATAGCATAGCTGTAAATTAATTAATTTTGCAGGAAAGACTGTCACCTCAGCGGAGAAAAGGTAATAAATCATGTGCAGTATTTCTGACAGTTGAAGTCGACCCACCTACCTAGGCTTGAATTAGCATAAGCAAAATGCAGTTTACAGAATTACCTTTTCAGCTTTATAGTTCTAGAGAACTGATAAGACGAGCACAACACCAGGCTTAATAACTCATGGCCCCTTGTGCCTGGCAGAAATGACTACCTGTCGACTTAAGATATGCTACCTTAACTACTGCTAACAGCCTTACATAAGAAATTTACACTATAATTCCTCTCACCCACTTAATTGATGGGGTGCAACAATTCTCATAAGTTCTTACTAACTAGAATTATCCTACATGCCAGTAATCACAAAAGGCTATTTTACATGCCAGCAGTCACTAAAGGCTATCCTCAATGCCAAATATCTGGCCAAAGCTTAGTCAAGATGATCATCTCTCACGATATTTTCTCCCCTATTCACTCAATACCCTTCCCATTTATAACTCTACCTTAACTCACATCACATACATTACCCGTAATACCAATGCTTAATCAGCAACCACTCATTTGAGCCTAACACACCACTATAGGCTATGTCCATTTCGTAATCTTCCAACCATACAAGCAGCCATACCACCACACCCTCTTCAGCATCTCCATCCTCCAGCTCATCTTTTGACCGGTACATATTTTGAACACCTAGGACATGTGGTAATCCAAACTCCATCTACAGAGGTATTATTATGAGAGTGAACATCCATCAATCTATATCTTCCTAATTGCGTAGTGCATCGTGTATTTGGTGGTTTCAGCATACATTGTTTCCAACCCTAAGCAACAGGCTCCTACTTCTGCCCAATGCCCGTCAGTGATATACAGTACTAAATTAGGATATCGCTCCTGGTGCCAGAACACTGACCTTTGAAGCACAGATCCCTCATCCGGCTCCAATCTGACATAATATTTTCTGACCTCTCTCAGCAATGGACTTGATCACTTTAATATACCTCTAAACGATTCCACTCCACTCTGTCTATACGGTGCCCTGAAGAACCATTTGACATTCCACCGGTTGAAGATCTCCTTGTAAGCTTCCAAATGAAAGGCAGTGCTGCTGTTCATCTGCCCAATGCCCATCAGTGATATACAGTACTAAATTAGGATATCGCTCCTGGTGCCAGAACACTGACCATTGAGGGACAGATCCCTCATCCGGCTCCAATCTGATATAATATTTTCTGACCTCTCTCAGCAATGGACTTGATCATTTTAATATACCTCTAAACGATTCCACTCCACCTGTCTATACGTTGCCTTGAAGAACCACTTGACATTCCACCGGTTGAAGATCGTGTGAGCTTCCAAATGAAAGGCAGTGCTGCTGTTCATCTATGCCTCATCCACAGGAACCCTCTATAGAAACAGCCCATTTGACACATATGAAATTTCAATACCTGTCTCTGACCACAGCTCTGGCCAGCTTTCCACTCTGACTGGCCCACAATCAATCATGGAGAAAGACAACCTCACCATTAATGTGTTACATTTATTGCTAGTTTTCCTGCTGGCTTCTACTGAAGTATCTCCAAACGTATCAGCCATATTTACCCAGTTGATTGAATTACATGTTACAACCATTGACCACTTACTGCAGAGTTATCCTTTTGATGTCAGGGATGATATTCTTGGCCAAAAGAGGACCCTATCCAGCCTTCTATGATGCATATAATGCACAACAAGTAGAGCTGGTGCTCTTGCACCACATAACTATTGGCTTTCCCTGTGGATTCCTCTGGATCCCATAACCAGACTTTCTTTACAATGGTCAGCACATCTGTCTTATCTTTTTCCAAGGCTACAAATAGCACACATGGCATCAATGAAAATTCTTTAAATCACTCTCCCAGGATCCTGAATAAATGTTTATGATCATCTCCAATGGCCACTTCATATGAACTCTCTCTTTTCAGCTAGGGTCACCAACTACATCCAATTAAACACTGCAGCTCAACTGGTTTAAAAAAGTTCATGTAGTCCCCATTTCAAGTCTATGTTGACACTCTTCTGAGGTACATCCAAATCTACCACATTAATAGGACCACAACCATCCTCCTTCCTCAACCATGCAGTATCCTCTAAATTTGTGCCCAACTTCCAAGCACTAATCCCATCTGCAGACTACCAGCATCGCACCACACTACCCCTTTTAGCACATACCACTTCCCTCTTATGTGATCCTCCTACATGATCCTCTCCACTACCTCACCAATCATCCCCATCTTTCTTTCCTCAACTTTGACCTTCTATTTCACTCTTCCCACTCTTCTCTTCATATGCCTAAATGCTCTCCTAAGTCATCCAGTAATAGGTTAGTGACTCACCCGTCTCCTGCATACCAAGAACAGCCCCCTCAGCTAAGACCGTCATGAACTTTCAGGACTTCGTTCCCCCATGAAAAAAGAGCTTTGTCACTATTCAGTTTCAGTCCCAAAGCAGCTTTTCCTTTCAAAGCCTCTGAGGGTTTTGCGCTAGCCCAGATCTTTCCAGATGTTCCATAACCTCTTCTGCAGTCCCCACTGTTTCATCGACTAATATAGTTTATATAACAGTTGGTACTGGACTTCACTTTCAGAATCTTCTCCAAGACTGTCTTAAGGACTATGGCCTTGATAAGTGGTGCTCAATTACATTCAAACCATGTCGTTAGACAATATTTGCTAATAGTAATATTTCCATAAGTTTTTGTCTACACGTAGGAGCAGGTAAGTCAATTTCAGGTCAACAACGGTGATGTCCAAGACATCATCATCAGTGTAACACTGCTCATAGTTTTTTGGATTTCATAAGTTAACCATTGTTGTTATAGGCTGCAGCTGAATATACCACACAGAATTTCTATCAGGTTAATGACCCTGATCCTAACTAACCAACAGCTAACTGGCTCAGGGAGTACTATGTTAACTGGGCTAGGTTCTGGGCAAGCAGACCCAACAAGCAATGTGTACTTCAGGTAAGATTACTTGTTTGTTTTATTAGAATTGAATTACTAGATGATAGAGGACAATGTGAAGTTATGAAAAGATACTACAAGAAAATTATGAAATGAAATATTTGATAAAGAAAAATGATAAAAAAAAAATATCCTTCTAATAATGAGTGGATCATTGACAAAAATGTAAAGAAAACAAGGTTGAAAATATTCACATGGTTAAATATCTAGTCTTATAATGGAATACTCATGTTGAAAAAAAAGAGAAAATTATACCACTCTCAGTTGTGTTTACCATTGCATTAGTTCTACAACTAGAAAAGTCACCGGACACTACATTAGAGAGCAAAGCCCCCTGCATGTCTTATCACAATATGCAGAATAATCTAGATTTGCTTCTTACAGGAGCACAAGTTTATCAATATCAGCAGGGAATGGAAAGTATGGTCTATTTTTGGTTTTCTTATAAGGAATCGCAGACTGAAAGACAACTTTTCCACAAACACGTTACACAATGCACGTACATAAAAAATCCTTCCTGATGTCATGACATGAATAAGGGGGCACTTCAGTTAATTGCAAGTGTACTAAGATACAGTTGAGTAAAGATAAAAAGGAGCCTATTCATTTTATTTTCTTGAATTAAATATCAAGAAACTAAGAAATTACAGCATTAGATCCAATTATGCTTATGAATTTGGATTTCATTCTCTATACATTCACAAACGGCTGGGTTTTGATAAAAATGTAATCATTATGAGTACGAACATATATGGCAGCAATAAATGTTTATAAATCACTGTTTCCATTTTAATTGTGTAAAATATAAAAATTTCCAGCAAAGTACAACGGTAACTTGCAAGTGTGTAAGAATAAACTAAATTATATTTCTATCCATCAATGAGCCACATTGTTTATGATTTACTTGTTCTACTTAAAATAAGGAACCAAAAGGAATGCTTTCATTATCAGAACGAAATCAGATATCCTCTTCAACATTTTTCGCTGGTAAGAAAGGTGGGTGAAAGATAGGACCAGCAAAGAAAAAAATGGACTTTGCCTAGACTAAGTTCGATCATGGAAATGGAAAAAGTACACTCCAACTGGTATAACAAAGGCGAAATGTTATGATAAAAAAAAAAAAAATCTTAGAAAAGAAAGAATATACCAAAATAAGCTGTGTACACTCATGGCAGCTATTTAGCAATTGAACTAACATTCCAGAAAGAATAACCGTTTCAACTTTTGACAAACTATATTTTTTCTTCGTATAAGAGCATGTTCGCTGTAATATAACTATTAACATATGAGAGTATGTTAAATCTAGTAGAAAATCTGACAAAACAAGACAACAGTAATATTTTGTAAAATGTCTGAGGTTTGCCGATAAAAAAGTAAAATAACTTATTTTGGAATAATTACAAATCAATGTAACGATGATGAAAAATTACTTATATATTTTTTACACTAGGTGGTTAGGTAAAAATCATGTCCTTAGTAATTTTTTTTATTCCCATTCAAACACTGCATGGTCTTCTTCCTAGAAGCCGACTGATAATTTTGCCTAGGATTTAACTGAAGCCCTTCTGGATTTAATTACCTCATTAAAAGTCAGTTTTTGAGCCAACAATAAGTAAACCGTATTCACTTTCTAACTTCAACTTGAGACTAAGTTAAATTCTTATAAAGTTTCAATTGGGATGTCTTAGAAATTATTTTCAGAACTCAAATTGTTCCTTCTTAAATTCCACTATATTACCCGCACTTAAAATTTATTGGAAAATGACTGGGTCACAGGAATTCCGCCCAGATAATGCCCATGGACCAGTGTTTTCTGGTATTAATGAAGCACCATCATCATTAAAGATTTTACACTTACTATTCCATTTATGAAGTTAGAAGGAAAAGTTATTTCCCGCTCTCGTGAGTCACTTGCACCTCCTGCTTGAACTCCCATCATACATACTGTAGATCATCTACTGTCCTTTTCCATGAGTTCTTAGGTGGCCATAAGGGTGTTCATCTCACTGCTTTTCTGATGAACTGTTTCTTATCACTTATCATCACATTACATGTCTGGTCGGAATGTGTCGTGCCGTCTTCTGAACAGTAGGTTAACTATCACTCGGCGAACTTTACCCGAGTGGAATTCAATTTTCTCGTATTGCTCTGTAAATCCCAATTGCAAATTCCAGTGTGTCCCAAAAGTAGCTAATACTCTACTTCTTTGAGACCTGCCCAGTTTACTTAACATGATTCTTCCCATCCCTTCGTTTCCTGATTTACTTCCCTCGTACATTTTGAGTATAAAAATCTCCTACACTATACCGCATGAGTTTTATACATGCTCGTATACTGTATCGGTATTTTCATTTATATTGTATATCTCAATCTACACCTAACTATTAACAGAACCTGTTTAAGCCTGTCTTTTCATGAATTGTTGTTTTAATTTGTGTGACCCTCTTGCTCTGAAACACTTGTGTATAAGCTTGCTGTCTTTTGAAATAAAGTTGGTTACTTGCAGTCACCTTACCTCTCAGTTACCTCATGGCTCACTCTCATATTGGTGACCCAGGAGTGACCAGCTCCCTCCAGCTTTCCCCCATCACTGCCAAGACACTATCTGCTGATGCCTCCCTCCGACCCTGACTCTCCTAAACTCTCCTATCAATGCCACTCCCATGAAACTACCGCCCTTCACTAGTACAGAAGCATTCGTGTGGGTTCAGCACACAGAGGTACCATTCAGCATCAAGGGCATGACTCGCTCAAGCACCAAATCACACTTATGTTCTCGAGGCGATCCTGAGGACATTTTCCAAGAAATCTCTGACTGATTTGTGAGCAAGGGGACACCCCAACAGCATACAACGCCCTCAAAACAGATCTCCTCGAGCAGTATTCACCACCCCCAGCTGCCTGTATGGCCAAGCATTTTCAGCTCTCTCAACAACCATTAGGGGACAAAAAGGCTTCGCTCACCCTCAGGGAAATGACCTGTATTACTCGCCTGCAAACTGCTGCAGACGAATATCTCCATTAGGTGAACCTACTTAGTGCCCTTTGGGAACAGGCTGACATACCCAATGTCAATATTTTGCCCATGAGGGACCTGATGACCAAAGTCAACAACCTTATGGACAGCAACTTCACCACATTCAAGGCCTCCATCAATGCGTCCACTCCTGACAAAGAGGACAACTATTCAATATCGACTGAAGTTGATTAGAATGGGGTAAGACACAGATGCCTACCCTGTGATGTGCCGGGGCAGTGACAAAGTCATCCACTAACCAACACTCACTAACACCCAAAACAACGACCTCTTCAGTCACTTACTGACAGCCATCGGCTGCAGTTATGCTACTACCACTCCAAATTCAGGGCTGCTGCAAAGAAATGTGTGAATGGTTGTCAGTGACCAAAATGAAAACGTGTAAGTATGCTATCGCTTGTGGTGGTGGCCTCCCTTGTCACTAATCTTTTCTTTTTACATGATGGAGATACGGGCATGGGATTTTTGGTAGACACGGGGACTTGCCATTCTCTTCTACCAAGGCCACTCTTCAGGACACGACATAGTCTGTCCAAGTCTGCCGACGTCTATCTGGTAGCCACCAACCAATCTGTGATACCCACCCATGGTTACAAACCCTCACATTACCGTTTGGAAGCGCCTAATATAATTGGAAGTTTCTTGTTGCTGACATCACATTGTCAATTCTCAGTGCAGATTTCCTCTCACATTTCCACCTCCTGGTTAATGATGCTCATCGACAGTTACTTAACACAAACTCTTACTTGCCAACACCTCTTCAACCCGGTCCCTCTGACCTCGCTCTCCACATAAGCGCACCCGCAGATGCCTAAGCCCACCTACTGATATCGCACCCAGAAGTTTTCTATCCTGAACTTAGCCAAAACTCTACGGTTCCCGCCAAACATGGTATTTATCAACATATCTAGACGACGGAGCCCCTAGTGTTCACCAGATTCAGGCGTCTGGTACCACATCCTCTGGCAGAACCGGATCACTATCTCCTCACAAAGATCGCAGATGTGATCTCCTATTTGCACAAAGCTAAGGTTTTCTCCACGCTTGACCTCTTGAGTAATGTTTTGGCCTTCATAAGGCTGGTTCCACTTTTCAACACCTTATGAATGGCATCTTAGGGGACCTCATCTTCTGTGTATGTTACGTGGATGACATACTTGTGTTCTCCTCCTCCAAGAGTAACACCTCCATTACCTACGCATCGTGCTTGACGGCTTACGACAGAACGGTCTTATAGTCTGGTACGATAAATTTACCTTCGGCGCCAATGAAGTACCATTCTTGGGGCATTGTATAACTCCTGAAGGAGTCCATCCCCTCCGTAAGAAGGTAGGAGTCGTTCAGAACTTCCCCACACCTTTAACCGTCAAAGCACTACAAGAATTCTTCGGCATGATCAACTATTATCACTGTTTCCTGCCAGCCATCATCACTACTCTTGCCCCCTCTCTATGCCTAACTCAAAGACAAGCCAGAAGACCTGAAGTGGGGTACCCTTCAAGAAGCAGTCTTCTGCAACACAAAAGAATGCCCTATCAACTGCTGCTGATCTCACTTTTCCCGTGCCACATACCCCTCTCCTTCTCTTCACCGATGCCAGCGATGTTGCTATTGGTGCAGTACTTGAGCAGGTGGTGAACGGCTCACCCAAGCCATTGGCCTTATTCGGTAGAAAACTGCCTAAGGCAGAATCCAGGTGCTCTACCTTCAACTGCGAATTACTAGTGGAACGTCTAGCTGTCCATCACTCTCGCCACTTCTTAGAAGGTACTCCCTTCATCGTTTGAATGGACCACTTGACTCTGGGGTACGCCTTTACTCACAATCAAACGCCTAGTCCGCCCATCAAAGCCGACATCTCTCTGCCGTGGTTGATTGATTGATTGATTTAAAGTTTTCTGGCATCCTGACATCTAAGGCCATTGACGCCGATATTTATTTTATATAAAAAAATAAAAGAATATTCAACTAAAACCATAAAAGTTAAGACGTAATTATAGAAGTTAAATAGTTTCCAGAAGACCTGCTTCTGAAATAAATCTAAAAATTCCGCTCACATGGTAGGACACATTATGTCCAACAATCTTCGCAAGGATGAACCTGGCATCCTTACCTCGAGCCTCAAACGGATAGCCATTTCTTAAGTTATTATAATTGGGGCATTTGTTGAAGTTAAAGGTACTAAACAGTCGTCACAAAACGGTTGGTGTTGGCCCTTCACAAAAAACTTGTGTCAATAATGCGGACATGACAGAGACGTCTCCCACTTTCGGGGCATCATGTTATACCTCCAATGAGATACGACATTTGTTACTTCTCTGATCTTATTACCATCTAGACTATCTCAGTGCTGGAGCCAATTATTGCAAAACCAATTCTTGATGTTAGGTAGGAAATCATTACAGGGAATGGGATACCTTCTTGGTAGCAACTCGGATGCAGCATTCTTCGCCAGTAAATCTGCATTCTCATTCCCAGACACACCTACATGTGCTGGAACCCAACAAAATCGAACCATTGCACCTCTCCGACCAATAATAAAAACCATTCTAAAATCTTTAAAACTAGAGGGTTGCTAGAATTAAAAACTTCTAAAGCTTGAAGGACACTCCTTACCTCACTAAAAATGGTAAAATTACCCTCCTTTACCAATGCTATTTTCTCAATAGCAGTTAGTATGCCATACATTTCGGCAGTAAATATGGAAGCTGTTAGAGGAAGAGCACCTCTTCAAGTAAAACCATTATTATGTACTCCAAATCCAACGCCAACATCAGACTTGGAGCCATCAGTATATGTAAAAGTCAATCCCCTATGCTCTACAGCATGTTCCATAAAAAGAGACCTGGATTCTGAGTCAGTCATATTCTTCATTATTCCAATATAGTATTTACAAAAAGATACCTCTGGTAATTTCCATGGAGGCGTTGATAATAGCTTAAATGGAAGCCCCTAACATCTAATAATATCAAGACTGTTTAATAATTGTTTCACCCGAAAGCCGCAGGGTTGAGGAGATTTTAGGTGCAACTCAAATTATGTTGGGTGCTTTACTAGGCTTGCAGTCTGAAAGGCTAAGGAATTAGGGAGTCTTTGCGACCTTAACCAATACCGAACAATAAAAGACTTTTGGTAAAGGTTGGAGGTAATTCTCCAGCATCAACAAGGAGACTTGTGATAGGTGAAGTTCTAAACGCTCCTGTGGACAATCTAATACCAGCATGATGTATTGAATCTAACATTTTTAATCGCTTTGTGGTGGCTGAGGAGTATATTTCACATCCATAACTAATTTTTGAAAAATCAAAGCTTTGTATAATTTTAAAATAGTATTGTGGTCTGGCCCCCATGATATATGGGACAATACTTTCAAAAGATTCAAAGCCTCAAGACATTTAGCTTTTAATGCTTTTAAGTGACAAACCCATATAAGCCTACAATCAAATATCAAACCTAAAAATTTAGCTTCACTTACACATGGGATCTGTTGACCTTTAATGTATATATCCGGGTCTGGATGTACTCCCCAGGTATGACAGAAATGGACAATAGTAGTTTTACTTGTCGATAATTCAAATCAATTCATACTGGGCCACTGGATAATTTTCTCAATTGAGAGTTGTAATTGCCTTTCAACCAATGCCATTCTAGCTCCAGCATAAGATAATTAATTGCTAGAGCAAACAGGGTTATACTCCGCACACTTCCCTTAGGAACTCCTCCATTCTGACATTTACTCTCTGATAGTTTCCCCCACTCTCACTTGAAAAACTATGTGAAAGAAATGACAGAATAAATAGTGGTAGCTCTCCTTTTAATCCCAATTCATGAATGGTTTTAAGTATACCATATCTCTATGAAATATCATATGCCTTTTCAAGGTAAAAAAAGACTGCCACATGGTGCTGTTTGGAAGCAAAGGCTTCACAGAGAGAGGACTCAAGTCTTATCAACACATCATTCGTTGAGTGGATTTTTCTGAATCCATACTGGATAGGTGTTAAAATACTCTTCTTTTCAGGGTACCACATCAGTCTTCATTGACCATCTTCTTGATTTTACATAAACTATATGTCTATGGAATTGGCCCATGATTTGCTGCTAAAACTTGTCCTTACCAGGTTTTAAAAAGGCCAAAATAATGGCTAGTTCCCAAACACATGGATATCTATGATCATACCATATTCTATTAATAATGCTTAAAATAAAGAACTTTGTATTGAAATATACTTGTTTAATCATTGCATATGGAATTCCATCGGGTCCAGGGGCTGTATCGTTACAAGTAGCCAGTGCGTAATTCTCTTTCAGTAAAAGGAGAATTATAAGATTCTTCCCTTCCTGTTGCAAAATTTAAAATTTTCTTTTCCTCAATGCTCCTGTACTGGTGAACAGGAGCTGCTACACTCTTGCACGATACATTTGAAAAATGGTCAGCCAGGGCATTGCTAACTTCATTTCCTTCAGTCACATACTGACCATTCACTTTCAACACTGGTGGTGGGTTTGGGGTAAATTTGCCTGCAATCTTCTCTTTTCCTCAATACAGAAGATGGTGGTGTTCTACAATTAATGGAGGAAACAAACGCCACCCAAGATTGGCGTCTGGCTTCTTTCATGGCACGACGGAACTGTGCTCTACATTTTTTGTATGTTATCAAATTTTCATCCGTACGGTGTCTACGCAATCTAGTCAGAGATTTTCTGGTGGCTCTGTGCAAGGCTGTTAATTCTGAAGACCACCACGGGACTGGTCGTCTTTTGAATAGTCCTGTGGTTTTGGGAATCGAATTGATTCCAGCTGTATGGAAAGTTCCATTCAGTAAGTCTATGGCATCATCAATACTTTCAAACTGTTCTGCTCTCCCTTCGATTTCACTTAGCTCAGAAAATTTAACCCAGTCTGCTTTGTCAAGATTCCATCGTGGCGATCTTTGTAAAGGCGGACTCTTGTTGGTGTTTATAATTATTGGTGCATGATCACTAGTATGCCAATCATCTAATGTCCTCCAATCAAAATCAAGAAGGCAGTTGGAGCTTGCAATTGAAAGGTCAATGCATGACAAGGTACCTGTCTGAATATGGAAGTACGTGGGCTCTCCTATATTAAGGAGTCCCACATCCTCATTCTCCACAATTGATTAGATAATATTGCCCCTTGTGTTTGCCAAAACATCACCCCATAAAGGATGTCTACCATTCATATCTCCAGTAAGAGAAAAGGTTGAGGGAGTTGTTGAATGACCTCTACTAAACCATCATATAAAACATTATCATTTGGAGGTAAGTACAGAGAGCATATTGTATATTTTCTCCTTATATCAATTTGTACAACCAGAGCACATTCTCCATGGAAAGATTTGCAGCAAATTTCGCACATTTTTTTCATTTTTGCTAACTTTAGACGGGTGCCCAAATTTAAAACAAAGCAAAGCAGTGGCTTCTGCTTGAATATCTTGACGAACATACATGAGACTTCCCCCCATGGCTCCCTGCTTGTTGATTATATGGTGTTCTATAGCTAACATACTCTCAAGGATTAGGAGTGTCAGCATCAAGCTTACTTTCCTGTAGACATACAATTACAGGGGAATGTGCATGAATTAGGAACTTAAGTTCCTCCAATTTGGCCCTTAAACCCTGACAATTCCATTGCAAAATGGAGGACAAAACTATGGATTATTTCTGCACGACATCTTGGATGAGGTCTTCCCATTAGCAACTTTTAATGTAACATTATTACCTGTAGGTTTCTTCAGAGATGGTCTTGATATGTTGGGTTTCCCGTTTGTGTTTTTCTTTGTGTCCTTTTGATGTGTTTGTTGAGGTGGAGGGTGGCCCTCAACTTGAATTTCTGATTTATTCAGTTTATCTTCTGGTTCATTAGAAACATCAGCAGACAAAACATCAAATTTATTTGGTGTCATAACTTTAATGTTTCTAATGGAGAAGGGTGAGAGAGATGGAGGTCTCTTTCTTTTACGAATAATATATGGTGGGATTCCAGGTTTTTGTACCTTTCCCACGACAGGTGCATCAGGTAAGTTGGTTTTAAATGGAACCTCCATCAAATCCGGCAAGGACATGGCATGAGAGAGGTTTGTATTAGTTTTTGTAATGGGGGATGAAGGCTGTACAGAAATGGGCAATGCCTTAGTGTTAAAACACCGTGGTAAAGCCTCAGGAGGTAATATGCTTACCTTGTCATTTGGCATTTTATCAGAGGGAATATTTCTTTTTCTAGAGCTATTGACAATACTAGGTGGGTTTGATTTTAATGCCTTGGCATAGGTATTTGATTTATTTAATAGTCTTTTGGCATGTCCCACACTTATATTTTCTAAATTAGATTTATTGAGGGCACCTTCCTCCAACTTATACAGCTCGCCTGCTCTTGTCTGTGGATTTATGATTCGAGTTGCAATTTAAACACCTGGCTACAAGAGCACATTCTCCATGGAAAGATTTGCAGCAAATATCGCACATTTTTTTCATTTTTGCAAACTTTAGACGGGTGCCCAAATTTAAAACAAAGCAAAGCAGTGGCTTCTGCTTGAATGGTCTTACTTTAATCATTTCGTTTTCAATAACAATATGGAAAGGTACATCAGGATCCTGGAAGGTAAGGATTATCATTGATGTACCTGGGACTTTGTGAACTTTCCATACATTTACTGGACACATGGCTAGTATCTCATCCTCTGTAAATTCATACAGATCTCTGTTAAAAACTACTTCCTTTCCGTAGCTAAAATTTAGGTAAATTGACATATAACTTGATATCATCATTAGTTGTTTTTATGTTGGACAGTATTACTGATTGTGTACTGTACTTGATTTGGTATGGATGAGGAAACAATTTTTTCCAAAACAAGATATATCACCCAGTGCAATAGTTCCTACCTTTTCCTGAATTAATATGCATATTTTTAAATAATTCCCTGTAACCCCTTTTGCTTCAGCTACAAGCCACATTAGTAGGTTTTGGCTTTCGCTGGGAAGGCATAACTAAATCAGCGTCTTTTCCCAACCAATTTTAATATTATTAGTGTTACTTATTGCACTAAATGCTTCGCCATACCTACTGTAAGATATCCATGAATTCCATTTTTCATCTTCAAGTTTCATCCTTATTTCCACAGCATTCAAATGCTTTATATAGATCATCATAGTTTGTCTCTATTGGAATTTGGGCAACGTAAATGATTCGAAGTTTCCTCGTCTTACCCAAATTACTCAACTTTGGAATATCAGTAGAATGGTACTTTCCCATTCCGAGGTCATCAACAGAACTTTCCTTATTCAAATTATCAGAGGTCGTCAACAGTGCCAGGGGGGGGGAGGAGAGCAGCATATCCAGGGGATGGGGATTCAGTGTTTGAAGGGTCCATAGTCAAGGGTGGGATTTTCTCTAGTTTTTTGTTGGTTGTTTTGTTGGTTTACCTGCTTGAGAATTTTAAGAAAGTATCATACATTGGAAAGGAAATTTGCATTCTCCACTATCAGCACAATGAGAGTACAATTCTCAGATGGTTCACTTCATACCCTATCCGAAGGATAGCACTAAAACAAATATAAGGCACAGGTGTAAGCTAAACCCACCTGTTAGGACTGAGACCAAGAAAATATGGAATCATCCTCCCCATATCTGTAATGATGGGCTTCCGGCCAGAAGCCAAGAGTCCCACCCCAAGGATTGAATCCCTCCCGATTCCAATGACCATACCCTTGAGAATAGTTTCGCCAAAAAGGTTCAAACCATCTTCGGGATGGCTGAGATCATCCTATACTCTCATATATAGCTTTGAATGCAAATACCTCCCAACCGTGATCCCTTCTCCCAATCATCTAAGCAGGCAGTAATAACGAATGTGGAAATATCCACGCCATTTAAATAAAATAAAATAAATATAAATAAATAAATAAAGGAACAAATAAAATAAATATTATATACATATATGCATACATCTATATATATATATATATATATATATATATATATATATATATATATATATATATATATACATACATACATACATATATATATATATATATATATATATATATATATATATATATATATATATGTATATATATATATACATATATATATATATATATATATATATATATATATATATATATATATATATGTATATATATATATACATATATATATATATATATATATATATATATATATATATATATATATATATATTTATATATATATGCATGTATATATATATATATATATATATATATATATACATATATATATATATATATATATATATATATATATATTTATATATATATATATATATATATATATATATATATATATATATATATATATATATATATATTCTTCAACAATATGAAGAAACCACATGACTACATTAAGGCATTCTCTCGTTAAGAGGGCTGCCATGGTTGAATACAATTGCACCCTTCAACACGTCCCTGAAAAAAGTTAATCTCGTTGCCAATGCCATGTCGAGAAACATATTAGCCACCATTCACCTGGGATTGGATTACAACGTCATGGCAGAAGCCCAACAAAAATATCCAGAATACCAAGTAAGTAGGATAACCTGCACATCCATCCATTAGGAAGACGTCGCCCTCGACAACTCCAACACCACCATCCTCTTTGACATCAGTACTGATAGACCATGACCATGGATACCTGCTCCCCTGCGCCGACTGGTGTTTGATTTCATGCACGGCCTTTCACATACCTCGAGTTGATTTATTGCACAGCTACTGAATGTAAAGTTCATTTGTCACGGCATTACTAAGGATGTTAAGTCTAAGGATTGGGTCAGCACCTGTACTTCATGGCTAGCTTTAAAAGTACATTGACACACGGATTCATGAGTGGGCTCCTTTAATTAACCTCAGCATTGTTTTGCCCACATTCACATCAACATAGTAGGTCCCTTAACCACATCACTAGGGCATTGTTACCTGTTTACCGTCATTGACTGCTTCACTCCTTGTCCTGAAGCCATTCCCATGGAAACTGCAACGTCCACATCATGTAGAGTTATAATAAAAAGACTCCAGTCTCTCAAGGGAAAGCTTTCATCAGATGTCTCTAGTGTTCCCATGACAAAACAGACAAGGTGTTACTCTTTTTACTACTACTGTGAAATGGGTGAAGCATTTTCCAACTTTAGCGAATCAAGGACAGTAAAAGGCGATCTCTGTTTGCCAAAAACATACAAAAGTTACAAATCAATTTGCCATACAGGTATTTCAATTCTGTATTGTCATTTAACGTCTCAACTATCCACTACAAATACAAAGCACTCACTCACACACACACACATATATGTGTATATATATATATATATATATATATATATATATATATATATATATATATATATATATATATATATATATATATATATATATCAATTACTATTTCGTAGGTAGAGCTAAGTAGACACTCTCCAGGGAAGGGCCAGGGATGGAGGTGGGGGGAGTCTCCTCTTCACTACACCTTGCCCCTGCCAGTCTGACACTGAGGAAATAAGGAAGTCATTTATGTTTTAGGGGGTATGGAGAGAAGTTAAATGAGTATTCTAGATACAGCCTGTAAGATATTGTATCATGGCCTAAAAATTATTTGATACTGGTACTGTTCCACCAAATATTTGTAACCGTATTTATTATTAGTTGATTTGTAAAAGATAGCATCAGTGGAATAAAGTAGCTGTGTTTGTTGGAAGTTTCATAAGTAACGAAATTTAAGTATCAACATTGAATAATAGATAATCAGTGATGGATACAATAATACTGATGACTTCCTAGCACCTTAAATAAAATGAGAATTTATTATTTCGTACCGAACATTTGTTATATTGAGGTAAATGAGGATGCTATTATATTCTGGCAAAAGCTACCGGAAACTGGTTTTATTGACAAATCATATAAAAAAAAAAATGTGTTAAGAACGACGTAATTTTCCGAAATGTATTCTCTTCTAAATTGTCATAAAAATATATTTGCAGATGGCATAAGCACAAAATTATTCCCCATGCAAGTTATAAATAGTTTGTTGGGCTCAAGCCATGTCATCCTGATGGAAGGTTCCTATTGGTAGCTTTCTAAGGGATATTTGGCTACAGTGATATTCCCAGAGAATTGAACGTTAGGTCTCCAGAATTCTAACTCCTGGCACAAATACCTTTAAAATTTCTCTTAAGGATATCGCAGAATATCACGGGACGTATATCTTGATACGACACATAGCAATCTTCATCCCGAACAGCGTTTTCGTTTCGAGGGGAAGAGTGGCGAAAACAGAAGAGGAGCCGTTATCAAGGTTACCCTTCCTTCCGTACTATTACGAGTATCCAAGATGGCGCTTATTCCTATTTTCGTAGCGATTTCATACGGTGGTTTCCCATGTTGATCTAACGTTTATGATCGTTATTTTGAGGATTTATAATGCAATCTCCAGCTTCTTCTGCCTCTGGAAAGTTGAGTATTTATCCTTTACAGTGTATAATTTTTAGCTCCTGCTTCACACAGAAATTAAGAGTAATCTTATGTGTTCGGAGCTTGGCCGATCACCGGAGGCGCCATGGGCGCTGTCGTTCATGAAGCATGTGTTACTTAGTTAGCAGAACGACATTCCCGGTTGTAATAGCATTAATAAATTATGAAAGCTATTTAGGCAAAATTATACTAGTAAAGAAATATATAATTATACATATATTTTCCTCTTCCTTATGTCAATCGTATACGTTAGTTTCGACGCTTTAGGTAACCGAGATCTCGCCCCGCACTAGGCTACCTAGCCTACGCGTTTTAGTATACTTTCATACATGATCCCAGTTTACCCTCGTGTATCATTTTATCAATTCAACGGGAGATAGTATATCTCCTAGAATTATTTATATAACTCGATACTCGTCTCCTGTGGATATTTAAGGGTAATCCCTCCTTCACTCTGAGCGCCACCATAGGCGACAACCCTATCTTGGTCTCTCCATAGAGTAGTCACTCAGGCTTGACTAGGCTAGTGTTTTCTGTCTTCCACCCTTGCCGGCGAGTATCCCGGCTTTGGTTTTCGACAGAACCTCAGAGTATTCAGTCTTTCTGCAGGCGGCCGAGCAGCAGGGCGAGTAGTCACTCCCCTACCGGCTTACAGCTGCCGGCATAGGAGGCTATGCCTTCCTAGGCTGCACCAGAAGTGGTAGTATGATGCTGCCACCTTCTCCCCAGTGGTCTAGAAGACTAGTCCTGTTTCGCAGACCCTAGGCTGAAGAATAGATATTCTTCTGCCTCCTAGGACAGTGCCAATACTGAAACAGAGTTTCTCCCTTGTGTGGTAGTGGCGGCAACCCTGCCGCCTTCTGCCACACTTGGTACAGGACCCTTTCCCTGCCCCTCTCTGTCCTTTAGCGATGGCCTAGCTATTGCAGCCCTGCGGCCGTCGACCTACAATCTCACCGCTTGCTGGGTAGGATGTGGTGCCGGCCGGGCTCCTACATAAGCAGCTGTATAGTCACTCAGTCTTTCCCTTATGGACGCAAGGCTCTGGGAAAGGTTGTGCCGGCTGTGACGGCCGCCGGTGGAAGACCCCTCTACTGTCAAGTGTTCTTAAGTCCTCTCTTGGATTGCCATCCACATCCCCGAAGACAGCAGTGACCGGCAACGGATTTTGTGGCTGGCTGGAAGCTTGAATAATGCATTCTCCCCTTCCATTTGAACCCTCATTCTGGAGAAAGGCAGTAAGGTTAAGTACTTACACCCTTATTTATTGTTAACAAACATTTAATAAGATAGCCCTTCACTCCATGCTTTCTCTCTCTCTGTCAGCTAGTGCCGCCAGGTAATAACCCAGCCGGCAACATGCTGACTGGGCCGGTGCCGCCAGGTACTATGTCGCCGGCTGGACCGTGCCGCCAGGTACTACAGTAGAGAGTATATTTGCAGTATAGTATATACTGCAGGCAGAAAACTATAGTATGAATTATACAGTAGTTATTTTCCAACATACCTTGTGTATCCTTGCACAGTCTATTGTTGAGACCAACCCTATATTGAAAGGAAAGACTTCCTTCAATATACTGATAGTTAATCAGTTAACAACTTACCCCACAATATTAAAGAACTTAAGAAGGGCCAGTGTTGAGATACACTTATCTACCCTTAGGGGTTGGAACCCTTCTCTTGAGTTTGCCTGAGTAGGGAAACTCTATGGCTTTAATTTTGTGGGAGGTCACAGCAATTGGCTGGACAGGAAACAAAAGTATGTGTCTTTCCTTGTTCCTTTCTAGCTTGACTATCCTAAGCTATAATGGTTAAAATATTAATATTAATATTTTGCATAATTTGCTTATCAAAAGAGATAAACAACCGCATACTCATTTAATTTTCCTCTCTTTACAAGAGGACCAAATGAAGTGCGATGTCATCTTTTGCAATCACAGGAGTAAGGACTTCTGTGGCCACAAAGGGTGCAGGTCTCATGCCCCCTGCACCAAATCTACCGAAACCCTGCGGTACTGGGACCCCCAGGACTGCAATATGTGCCGGACCTTGGTGACCGAAGGTTTCGACGACCCCAAGTCAGTGGAGTCGAGGGATGCAGCACGAGCAAAGCTGCGCAGATGGGTACAAGGGTTCAAAAAGAACTCTACGGGACTGTACCTTCCTAATGAAAGGATGCGCGACTTGCTGTTCCCGAAAGCGGGTAGTGAACTCTCCTGCGTCCAGATTGCCATCGAGACGGGTGTCAGTGACACGTTACAAGGCATGGAAATCCACCAGGAAAGGATATCTGAAGTGTCCACGGACACTGAAAAGGATCTTCTCAAGGATGATCCCGAGGAGGAGTCTACTCTACCTCCCGATGAAGATGATGAAGTCGAGTCGGAGTCCCTTCCATCGGTGCCGGCACCGGAGCCATTACCTTCAACATCTTCTGCCCCTCCATCAGACGACATGAGACAGGCACTGGCCCATCTTATGGCTCTAATGGAGAGCATTCGCAAGCAAGTCGATGCTAGGGAAGCGAAACTTGAGAGAGAGCTCCGTGAAGCTCGACTCTCCACCTCCCGAGGCTCATACAAGAGACTCAGATTCCAAGACCTCCCACCCTGCTCTGAAACTAATCCCTGGAGGTAAGCGGAGTTTATGCCGATCACCAACAGCAAACTCTACATATTGAAGAAGATGGGAGCTGTCCCCCTAGATGACATTCAGTTTTGGCCAAGCTTCAATGCTTACCCAGACTGCTTCATTCGACTGAAGCAGGAGCCAGCGTCGAACGAAGAAACGGAACCCAAGGAGGTCATGGTATTCGACCACGACAAGGCACAGGCTCTCTTGTCGAGCAGCCTAAAGGTGGGCTACACGAACTCTAACGTGTCTGCCCTGAGCAAGAAACATCCTACCTTTCTTGTTCCTGCTTCAATAGCCTTCCCCTTTACGTCAAAGGCTTTTAAAGCCATTGCCAAGGCAGCAGAGGAAGGCAAACCTTGTCCTACACTGGAAGAGTGTAGACCCCTGTCGTTAGCCCTGCCCATGGAGGATAAGGAATGGAAAGAAGTCCACCTAACCTTCTCGGTAGGGAAGCTGGATGCAGATATCGCTGGACGGTAGTTCAAACGAGAATCTCCCAAAGCTAACATACTTTCTCTTGCGTAGGAAGCAAGAGACGAAGGAGAGATTAGCAGCATCCCTATCCCTACAGAACTGTATGGAGATGTGCGCAGGCTTAAAGAGCACCCTAGACATGAACATGGTCATGGCCAAAATGCGCATGGCCACCTTAGTAAAGGACCTGTATAGCTTTATGAAAGCCAGAAGAGCATACAGAGTGTTCGTGTTTGCTACGGCAACTGTGAAACACGAACCCAGGAAGCTGATAGCT
Organism: Palaemon carinicauda; assembly: GCF_036898095.1. Lineage (NCBI taxonomy): Eukaryota > Metazoa > Arthropoda > Malacostraca > Decapoda > Palaemonidae > Palaemon > Palaemon carinicauda. Next base: position 12,358,153 of record NC_090765.1, on the reverse strand, counting down.
TCCAATATCTGGGGTAAAGACCTCTTCCCAAATGAAGTGCTCAAGGAGGTAGTTGACAAAGCCACCACGGAGAATAGAAATCTCCAGATGTGGGGCATGTCATCCAAACGAAAGTCTTCCTCGGATGTGGGTCCCCAACCTAAGAGGAAGACCAAGAGACCTAGACTACCCTCTCGGCCTGCCCAGCAACAACATCCCACAGTCACCATGACCGCGGTGCCCCAAGTGGTTGCTCAACCACAAACCACATTCCAGATGGTGCCTCAACAGCTGTTTGCCCAGTCACCAGCATTCAACCCTGGGTTTGAGAGGCAGACCACTACCTTTCGTCCCAAAGGTAAAGGCTCCAGACGGGGCTCCTCAAAACACCCCTCACGAGGTAAGGGAGGACCCGGTCAGGGGGGTAAATCCTCCAGACAACCAAAGCAATGAGATGCTTCAGGTAGGAGGGAGGCTCCAACACTTTCAGGATCGTTGGACCTTCGATCCTTGGGCCCACAGCCTAATCGAGAACGGACTTGGATGGAGCTGGAGCAAAGCTCCACCATCATTTCCTCAATTCTTTCAACACTCCACCCCCTCACTGGAAGAATATACCCTAGAACTATTGAGCAAACAGGTAATAAAGAGGGCAAAGTCCATCAAATTCCAGGGAAGGCTGTTTTGTGTTCCCAAGAAGGACTCAGACAAACTCAAAGTCATTCTGGACTTGTCACCACTCAACAAGTTCATCGAGAACAGCAAGTTCCGGATGTTAACCCTTCAGCATATAAGGACCATGTTACCAAAAGGGGCGTACACAGTCTCAATAAACCTAGCAGATACTTATTGGCATATCCCAGTCAACCACCCCCTCTCCTCCTACCTAGGATTCAAGTTACAGAAGAAAAAGTATGTCTTCAGAGCCATGCCCTTCGGACTAAACATAGCCCCAAGGATCTTCACGAAACTTGCAGACGCAGTCGTTCAACAACCACACTTAAAAGGCGTTCAGGTAGCAGCGTACCTGGACGACTGGCTGGAGTGGGCAGCATCCAGGACGACTTGTCTGCATGCATCCAAGAAAGTGATCCAGTTCCTGGAACATCTGGGATTCAAGGTCAACCTCAAGAAGTCTCGACTTTCTCCAGCTCAGGAGTTTCAATGGCTGGGAATCCATTGGAACTTGAAGTCACACCGCCTCTCCATTCCCCCAGGGAAGAGGAGAGAGATTGTAGGATCTGTCAAGGGACTACTGAAATCCGACAGGATCTCAAGACGCCAACATGAAAGAGCACTGGGCTCTCTCCAGTTCACAGCAGTGACAGACCCAGTGCTAAGAGCACAGCTGAGAGATGCGTCAGGTGTCTGGAGAAGATACGCATCAAACGCTCGAATTGACCTTTAGGTCTCCAGAATTTTAACTCCTGGCGAGAATATCCTCAAAATTTATCTTAAGGATATCGCATAATATCAGGGGACGTATATCTTGATACGACACAAGGCAATCTTCACCCCGAATAGCGTTTTGGTTTCGAGGGGGAAGAGTGGCGAAACTGAAGGGGAGCCATTATCAAGGTTACCCTTCCTCCCGTACTATTACGAGGATCCAAGATGGCGCTCATACCTTGTCACATTGCAGAACCCTTGAAGGTGAACTGCTGATAAGTGCCATCTCTTCTTTTCTGCAAGACGAAAGATGGCTAATATCACATGATTGATATGGGGCGATCTCGAGCCTTGTTGGTTCAGACATCTCATTATCACTTCGCTGTCCAAGATCAGCCTGATGTGCGCTGATCTACGAGGGGAGAGTTTTTTCAACGTCAAAAGGACTGCCATGGCCTCCAAAATATTGATGTGAAAGGTCTTGAACAGAGAAGACCAAGTTCCTTGGACTTTCCTTTGATGGGAGTGACCTCCCCATCCTTCCGTCGAGGCATACATATGGATGGTCACCGATGGTGGAGGTGGTTGCAAAGGTACAGTCCTCGTTAGGTTCTTGGCCTTCGACCACGGCTTGAGAAGTGATCGGTGTAAGGTCGGTATCGGTCTTTTTAGATCTCTTCGAGCGTTTGATGCTTATCTTCTCCAGACTCCTGACGCATCTTTCAGCTGTTCTCTTAGCACTGGGTCTGTTGTAGCTGCAAACTGGAGAGAGCCCAGTACTCTTTCCTGTTGGCGTCTTGAGATCCTGTCGGATTTCAGAAGTCTCTTGATAGACCCCGCAATCTCTCTCCTCTTCCCTAGTGGGAATAGAGAAGCAGTGTGTCTTCAAGTTCCAATGGATTCACAGCCATTAAAACTCCTGAGCTGTAGAGAGTCGAGACATCTTGAAGTTGATCTTGAATCCTAGATGTTCCAGGAACTGGATCACTTTCTTGGATGCTTGCAGACAAGTCGTCCTGGATCCTGCCCACATTAGCCAGTCGTCCAGGTACGCTGCTACCTGAACACCTTCTAGGCGTAGTTGTTGAATGACTGCGTCTGCAAGTTTCGCAAAGATCCTTGGGGCTATGTTTAGTCCGAAGGGCATGGCTCTGAAGACATACTTTTTCTTCTGTGGCTTGAATCCTAGGTAGGAGGAGAGGATCGGCTGACTGGTAGATGCCAGTAAGTATCTGCCAGGTCTATTGAGACTGTGTACGCCCCTTTTGGTAACAGGGTCCTTATGTGCTGAAAGGTTAACATCCGGAACTTGCTGTTCTCGATGAACTTGTTGAGTGGCGACAAGTCCAGAATGACTCTGAATTTGTCTGAGTCCTTCTTGGGGACACAAAACAGCCTTCCCAGGAATTTGATGGACTTTGCTCTTCTTATTACCCGTTTGCTCAAGAGTTCTAGGGTATATTCTTCCAGTGAGGGGATGGAGTGTTGAAAGAATTGAGGAAATGATGGTGGAGGCTTGCTCCAGCTCCATCCAAGTCCAATCTTGATTAGGCTGTGGGCCCAAGGATCGAAGGTATCATGATCCTGAAAGTGTTGGAGCCTCCCTCCTACCTGAAGCATCTCATTGCTTCGATTGTCCGGAGGATTTACCTCCCTGACCACACCCTCCCCTACCTGGTGAGGGTCGTCTAGAAGAGCCCAGTCTGGAACCTCTACCTTTGGGATGAAAGGTAGTGGTTTGCCTCTCAAACCCAGGGTTGAATGCTGGTGACTGGGCAACCAGCTACTGAGGCACCACTTGGAATGTGGTTTGTGGTTGAGCAACCACTTGGGGCACCGCGGACATGGCGACTGTGGGATGTTGTTGGACAGGCCGAGAGGGTGGTCTTCCTCTTAGGTTGGGGACCTGCATCCGGGGAAGACTTTCGCTTCGATGAGATGCCCCACTTCTGGAGAAGGTTCCTATTCTCCGTGGCGGCTCTATCAACTACCTCCTTGACCACTTCATTTGGGAATAGGTCCTTACGCCAGATATTGGAAGATATCAGCTTTCTGGGTTCGTGTTTCACTGTTGCTGCAGCAAACATGAACTCTCTACAAGCTCTCCTAGCCTTCATAAAGGCGTACATGACCATGAGCATGTCTGGGGTGCTTTTCAGGCCTGCACACATTTCGATGCAGTTCTGTAGGGATAGGAATGCCGCAAGTCTCTCCTTCGTCTCTTGCTCCCTGCGCAAGAGAAAGTCTGATAGTTTCGGGAGATTCTCGCTGAACTGTCGTCCCGTGATATCTGCATCCAACTTCCCTACTGAGAAGGTTAAGTGGACTTCTTTCCATTCCTCATCCTCAATGGGCAGGGCTAACGACAGAGATCTACAATCCTCTAGTGTACAGCAAGGTTTGCCTGCCTCCACTGCCTTGGCAACAGCTTTAAAAGCCTTCGACGTAAAGGGGAAGGCTATTGAAGCAAGAGCAAGAAAGATAGGATGCTTCTTGCTCAAGGCGGACACTTTCGAGTTCGTGTAAGCCACCTTCTTCAGGCTACTCGACAAGAGTGCCTGTGCCTTGTCGTAGTCGAATACCATGACCCCTTTGGGTTCCGTCTCCTCTTTTGACGCTGGCTCCTGCTTCAGTTGAATGAAGCAGTCTGGGTAAGCACTAAAGCTTGGCCACAACTGGATGTCGTTTAAGGGGATGGCTCCCATCTTCTCCGATATGTAGAGTTTGCCGTTAGTAATAGGCATAAACTCCGAATACCTCCAGTTCTTCAATTCGCATTGTTACTATTCTTGCCGATAAGCTAATCGTAGAAAATAATTCCACTTTCTATTGGACAAACAACATCTACTACCTTTGACAATAATTCTTTGAAGAAGTCTTCAGCAGTAAAACATCTCATTCTTTTCACAATTAGTTTCAACACATAGCTAGCATGAACATTTCGGTCACTTTATCTTTCCAGGGGAAAAAAGATGACTGCTGCTGTTAAATTAGTTCTCAGCCATGCCACTTCATCTTCTCTTTTTTAACAGTAAAAATCTTGTAATGAATATGATGAGCTTCATAGTGCTGTTTAATATTTGAAACTTTCTTCAAGGCAATACGATCTTTACAAATTAAGCAAACATATTTTTTGAAGTGCTCCAGCCGTTCTCAAAAGTTTGACAGTAAATCCACATTTTTTTTTCTCAGTTTCGATGGGTTTATTTTTGCTTAGAATAAAAGGACTTCTGGAAAGGAAAGAAAAAAAAATATGGTAATAATACCTAACACAATTTATCACAAATAAATAAAAAAAAACATTACTATGTAATGCAGATACCTACTGTACCGTAATTTTACCACCAAATAACAAAGTCAGATGAAAAAGGAAGTAAATTTTTCATGGATTAGCTGACCTTTAAGTGAACTACTGTATTGAATTTTGTACTTGATACTAATTACATATATAGTGTCCAGGTGTTTAATTTGTGGGGAGGGTAGAAAACCCTGGCAGGCGAAATGTGAAAAAAAAAAAAAAAATAGTCCGGTTCATCATTTTATCAGGTTTCAAGTTATCAGGATTTGTTACTCATGTATTATTTTATAGTTGGCTCTCTTATAGAAGTTGTATTATTGAATAATGATCTGGTGTGAAGCTCGAGAGTAACTTCTTGGATACAATCATCATCTCCAAAATCATAAGCAGAAAGAACAATTATTTTCAGTGATTCTAAAGATTTACAAAATATCAAAGGGTCTTTATATGGGGTGATGGAATTTCATAATTGTTTCAGTAATATTACACTTTTTAATCTATGTAATTCGGTAGTAAACTCACAAACATAAACTCCACGGAGAAATATACAATCTTGATACTAGGGGCAATTGAAATAACTTGACCTATTAATTACAGGAAGCAAGACATTTATTTATACTTTTTCCGAATTATTGAGGGATAGCGCGAACGCAGTCCCTCGCTACCAAAAATTTCGCACCCGAGTTGACCACATTTGGGTCAATCGCAAGGGTCAGCACCACCGGAGTGCAATGGTGAGCCTCACCTTGGGGGAACCACCTTCGTGATCATGGTGTCCCCTGTGCCAGGTAAGTATGCTCAATTTGGCTTCTGTGGGACTCTACACAAAACCGACTGAACACATACGAGATAGGGCATGTGTTCATATAAAAACTATATACAATAGTTTGTTATTTATGTTTGCTAACAAATAATTATATGTAAAAGGCAGTAATACTTTTCGTTACTGAGGAATTTTATTAAAAATCCGGATAATAACATTCAGAATTGCCGAATTCCATCAACCAATATCAATTACTATCAAAAAAGTAATTTTTTTTTCTATAAAATATAGCATAATGTGCCATTAATATCGTGATAACATTAATCATTTGGATAATATTTGTTTTTTCAAGAAAAATAATTTTTCCTAAGTTTTCATAAAAACAAATTAGTTCGCTTGATTTTCATATAGCAAAGAGTTGTCTAAACCTACTTATACTTGTAAACAATTAGACATCTTTTGATGAAAAGTTTGCATAAACCAAGAAGTTGAATAGACAAAACAATGTTCACAAGTAATTAAAATCTTCACCAGATCGCCTGAATGTTGAGCAGAAAATCCTCATCATCATCTCCTACGTCTATTGACGCAAAGGGCATCGGTTAGATTTCGCCAGTCGTCTCTGTCTTGAGCTTTTAATTCAATACTTCTCCATTCATCACCTCCTACTTCCGCTTTATAGTCCCAATGCCAAGTAGGCCTGGGTCTTACATCTTACAATTCTTCTAGTGCCTTGTGGAGCCCCGTTAAACGTTTGGTGAACTAATCTCTCTCGGGGAGTGCGAAGATCATGCCCAAACCATCTCCATCTACCCCTCATCATGATCTCATCCACATATGGTACTCGAGTAATCTTTCAGTTTCATTTCCAATCCTGTCCTATCATTCAACTTTCAATATCCTTCTGAAGGCTTTATTTTCAAATCTACTATATCTATTGGAGATTGTTTCACTGACATACCATGATTCATGTCCATAGAGTAACAACGATCTCACTAAACTAATATATAGTCTGATTTTTATAGGAAACTTTAGGCCATTTGATTTCCAAATTTTATCTAAACTAGCCATTATCTGATTTGCTTTTTTCAATCTTTCATCAAACTCTAATTCTAAAGACCCTGTATTGGAGATCATTGTTCCTAAATACTTAAATGACTCTACCTCATTAATCCTCTCTCCTTCCAATGATATTTCATCATCCTTTGCATACTCCGTTCTCATCATCTCTGTCTCTTTTCTATTTATCTTCAACACCACCTCATGTGATATTTCATGCATTCTGGTTTGCCAGCATTGCAAATCCAGTGGTGTTCTGCTAACAAGGACAGCATCATCAGCATACTCTAGGTCTGCTAATTCACTATCACCAATCCAGTCCAATCCTTCACCACCATCTCTGACTGTTCTACACATTACAAAGTCCATGAGGAGGATAAACATCGTAGGTGACAACACATTCCCTTGGAGTACTCCGCTATTCACTGGAAACTCACTTGATAAGCCTCCATTAACATTAACTTTGCACTTGCTATGCTCATGAACAAACTTAATCAAATTTACATATTTAAGAGGAATTCCATAATATCGCAGGACTCTCCACAAAATTGGCCGGTGCACACTATCAAAGGTTTTTTCATAGTCCACAAATACCATCAAAAGGGGATTTACTTATTCTACCCATTGTTGTACAACATGACTCAAAATGAAAATTTTGTCAGTGCAACTTCTACGTTTTCTAAATCCTGCTTGTTCATCTCTCAGCTTTTCATCAATCTTTCTCTCCAGTCTCTTAAGAATAAGCATACTATGTATTTTCATAACAACTGACGTGAGTGTTTTACCTCTGTAATCATTGCAATCAGTCAGGTCTCCCTTTTTAGCTATTTTCACCAACACTCCTAACTCCCATTCATCAGGTTTTGCCTCTTCATGCCACATTCTACAAAGTAATCTTCTAAGTAGTTTGGGACTCACTTCATTTCCGGCCAGCATCATCTCTGCAGTTATTCCATTGTATCCAGGGACTTTCCATCTCTTTAGTTTCTTTAGGAAAGCTTCGACTTCAAACACTGAATTCATTCATGGGCACATCAAGGTCTTCATCAGCTTCAGCTATATCAATCATATTATTCCCTTCATATGTCCTATTCATAACCTCACTAAAGTGTTCCATCCAACGTTGTCTTTCTTCATCTTCTGTTGCTATAACAGAGCCATCTCTCTTTTTGATGGGTATATGCTGCTGCTTCTTTGCCCTAGTCAAAATTTCATTAACAGTTCTATGAGAAATTCTCACACCATAGCCACTTCCTGAATTCATAGCTTTGTCGGCCTCATATGTTTTACTGTCTAAATACTCTCTCCAGTCATTCCTGACTCTTCTTTTGACCTCGCTGTCAATACTAGAAAGCTAAGCATGCTCTACCTTGTAATTATCATTACTTCCTCAAAAACTTTCAATAATCAATTTCTGTCTTTGTATCCTTTTTATAGTATCCCAAGTATCATTCGATATCCATGGTTTTCTCCTTGTAACTGTTTGTCCCAAGACTTCACTACCAATTGATTGATGTATGTTCTTAATATCACACCATTCTTAATTAATTGTCTGTTCTTTGTCTCTTAAAGTCTCTAAGACAGCAAATAGATTCCTACATTCAATTGCAAATGTTTCTCTGTGCTCTTCCTCTAGATGCTTAGTTGTATCAAACCTAGGTATTCTATCTAGATTTCTGTTGGGTGCTTTCAGTTTTAATTTCAGTGTGGCAATGAGGACCTGTTGATCACTACCAATATCAGCACCTCTATAACTTCTCCAATCACAACTTTTATATCTCTCTTAGGGATCTCATCTATTATCCTCTGCAGTTCTTCATAGTATTCATCTACCTTTTCTTCAGGGGAATAATTTGTTAGGGGCATAGCAAACTATAATACTCATATTGAATTGCTTTGATTTGAACTTTGCTAGTAACAATCTATTATTTACAGCACTCCACTTGGTTAATGCCTTTTCTGCTCTTAGTGTCATCATTATTCTTACCCCTTCTCTTCCAGCTCCATCTGATCTTCCGGACTATATATATATATATATATATATATATATATATATATATATATATATATATATATATATATATAATTTATTTATATATATATATATATATATATATATATATATATATATATATATATATATATATATATATATTCCCTTGGTCTACGGTTTCCTTACCAATCCCCTTACAATGTGTTTCACTTAGGACCAAGACATCCCAATTATATTTCATAAATTCACTCTCCACTTGCTGTAACTTCCCAATCTGATTTATGGTTCTAACATTCCAATTACCTATTTTCAATTTTTCTTTAGTATTTATAAACCGGGAGATTCTTAGCACCCCGCTACGCCCGGGACTGGGGGCCATTCTTTCATCTTCTCTGTCTATGACTGACTAAATCCATAGATGATTCATTGGCTAGATACATCAAAAGAATGGTACAGTATAGGTCCAACTCTGCCCATAACCATCTCGGCCCATTCAATGTAACCAACTCGGCCCATCGCCTGTGCCAAGTCGGCCCATTTGTGATAGCCAACTCGGCCCATTTTTGACAGGTCAGATCAGATCAAATGAAGTCGTCCAGTATAGCTTTTGCAACAGCACACGCACAGCAATATCACGCAATGATAGGTGTAAAGGTTTTATTATTCATTTCCAAACATTATTTAATGGCTATAATAAGAACTGCGTTTAGAAACAATTATTGGACAACTCATTTCCCTAAACATTATAAATCCTTTGGTTGTTGTTATAATTGTTTGAAAAGAAAGAAATACTGAGAGAGAGGGGACCGGATGGAGGGATACACACACGCACACGTACATACAGAGAGAGAGAGAGAGAGAGAGAGAGAGAGAGAGAGAGAGAGAGAGAGAGAGAGAGAGAGAGAGGCTGGTTAGGAACCTTCTTTATACAAGCACTTAAGTGTCTCTTAAGTGCCTCATTGCCTCATTGTAATAGTTGTTTCGTATATGTAGTTCAAGGCTTTGAATAATTTTCGAAACTGAACCATAGCTTCTATAATTGATATGGTTACGAACCTACTGCTAGACTTCAAGCAGCTAGGACAACATGGCTGACCAGTGCTTGATATGCTGTGAAACTCTCCGTCCCCGTCAGGTAAGAAGATTTACCTTTAAAGTAAATAAATAGTACTCCAATGACATATATTTTAATTTGTATAGAATTTTGGCATTATGTCAGTCACTGGGGTACTAAGGCCATTCAGCACTGAAATAGAAATTGACAGTAAAAGATTTGAAAGACGTAACAGGAGGAAAACCTCGCAGTTGCACTCTGAGACAATTGTTAGGTGTTTGTGGACAGTAAGAAGGAAATGTCATATATTAACTTTGTACTCATAATGTCATGTGTAACGCGTTCTTTACATATGACAGGAAGCACTGCAATGTGATGGATGTAGCTACTGGCAGCATCGGACCTGTGGAAGTGGGATCACCCGGGAGCAATACAGGGCTGCTGTTATAGAAGGTTATATTGACTGGATGTGTCACATGTGTATTCAAGAAAATCAGAGTCCGGGGGAAACTTGTGTAGTTTCGAGCGCAAACACGGAATATTTTGAGGATGCAGTGGCAATGAGTAATGTGAATACCGAGAGTCTAGATTCATTTGAAGGTGGAGTGTCAAATATCAGTGGTGCTTCTTCAATTGAGGATCCTACGCCAATGGTAATGTCTCCCTAAAGGGAGACAGTAACATATGAAAAGATTGAATCATCTTCACAAAGAGGAAATTCGAAACTTATTGACAGCACCGGCTACTCTTACACACTAAAAAGAAAAAATAACGTGAGTATTCATTGGCGGTGTGTGGTTAGAAACAAAAAAATCTCATGCATGGCGGCAGTAAAAGAAGTGGGTAACACTTTTATTAGAGGGCATGCTGAACACTGCCATCCACCTGAGACCAGCTGTGCTGTAAAAAGTAAGGTGTGTACACTCGTGAAGCAAAAGGCAATGGAAGACGTCTTTCGGCCTGCTTCTGATATTGTTGACGAGGTACTTCGGGAGCAAGTAAATCCTACCATTCCTGTTTCATGTCTACCGGCTCCATTTAATCTTGCTAGGCAGGGAAATCGTAAACGGAAGGCAAATCGACCACGAGAACCGCAAGACCTCGATTTCGAAATTAGCGATGCCCACATTCCTGAACACTTTTTGCAACGGGACATTACTGTCGGAGAAAGACGGCATTTGATATTTGCCACAGATGATCAACTTAAGTTACTATCTAAAGCGAAGCAGTGGTATGCTGATGCTACTTTTAAAATAGTACGCAAACCATTTACACAACTGTTCAGCATCCATGCATTTGTGAAATATGATGGGCAATTGAAGCAAGTTCCCCTTTTGTTTGCGCTTATGTCAGGAAAAAGGCGCAGAGACTACAAAAAAGTTCTTTGTGAAATAAGAGAACTGATAGGTGGGCATGCCCTTAAAGTTGAAGAAGTTTTAATTGACTTTGAAGGCAGTGTATGGTGCGCTATTCCCGACATTTTACCAAATGTTACGATCCATGGTTGTGCTTTCCACTGGGGCCAGGCTGTATGGAGGAAAGTGCAAGAATTAGGCCTTCAAAGTTCTTACACAAACGACGTCAGCACTTACAAGTTTTTAAGGCAGTTGTTGTCGCTCCCATATATGCCACAGGAACATATAGAAGAGCTTTTTATCAGGTTTTATAGAAAAGCTGCAGGGGTGAATGAACTCATAAGCCTTTTAAATTACGTGAAAAAGACGTGGATCAATTCTGCAATATGGCCTCCTCACACGTGGTGCGTCTTGGGTTGGAGCATCAGAACAAATAATGATGTTGAGGGATGGCATAACAGAATAAACTTAAAGGCAAGGAAAGGAAACTTAAATTTTTATTTACTTTTAAAGCTCCTACATGATGAGGCAAACATAGTTAATTTACAGGTGCGGCTGCTGTCAGAAGCGAAGGTTTTGAGAAAGCAGCAACATAAGTATAATAAACATCACGGCCAACTTGTAAAACTATGGGACGAATATAATAATAATGAAAGATCGGCCAGACAATTACTGAAGGCAGTTTCTCATCATATTGCTGTCTATGTTTCGTAATATGTACATTATTATTTTTAGAAGCTTTTAGCAATGTGCTTTACTTTTTATTATTATATTATCTAACAAAGACTACTCTTTCTATTTTCAAAAATGTTTTTACTTACCTCAGAGATTTATTTAGCAATGTGTTTTACCTTTTATCATTATATTATTTATAAAGACTACTCTTTCTATTTTCAAACTGTTTTTACTTACCTCGGAGATTTATTTACAAAATTACTTGGAAAGAGATAAACGAGACTTTTCTCAGGTCTGATCTCGAAATAGAACAAAACATAATAAAATAAAATAACACACAATATAATGATATAAAATAGCTTTAATAAGATAAATTTGGATGTGGGCCGAGTTGGTATATAGAGGGCCGAGCTTGTAGTGGGCTGAAAAGGCAATGGACCGAGTTGGTAGTCACAATGGGCCGACTTGGCGATGGGACGAGTTGGACTACAATCAAAAGAATTGCCAGTTCCTTGTGATGCGCAGTGCCTATCTAGCAAAGGCAAGTGACCCCTGCCGGTCCATACTAATTCTAGTAAGATCAACCGCCAGGCATCAGGAGTAGAATCCGAAGAGACCGTTTGACCATCACCTTAAATCCATCCGTCACCCTGCTACCAGTGACTTCATCGAGATTTAGGGGGGCATTTCCTCCAAACCCAAAGCTCTCATTACTCCACCAAGTTGCTCATCCGCTTATACGAGTATAACCGTTGGCAAACATGTATTGCTGAGATATACAGCCTAGCACGGTATTGAGCTGAAAATAGCTACTAGTTAATTGTGTTTCTTAATAATCATTCGGATATCAGAAATGGGATGTTAATGATACCTATATGCTTGTATTTTAATTCATTTAAAGGTCTTTGCAAGACCAACCCATATTTCTCACTGCACTTTTTATGTGATTTGCAAGCAATTCCTTTAAAATCAAATATACCATCATAGATAAAGAGCCCTGTCCAATAGGAAGGGCCAGACAATTTAAATAACAGCAAAGGCAAAATTTCATGAGCTCTCTTTCCTACACATTCAAGTTTCCGTCTAATTAAGCGTAAAGAAAAAATTTTGTGCTGAAGTAATTTCGAGATGGGGATAAAACAGTGAAAGGTATTATTAATAAAAGAAAATATAATACTGTATATTAAAAAATGAAATACATGTAAGCAAGTTGTACTGTACAACATAACCAAACTGCGATCGATCCAAAAAAAAACTCAAATGAAAAGTGAAATGGATTCAAGGTACCATTCCCAGAATTAAAGATAATTTTTCTGATTTGTTCTCTGACTCTAATATTTGTGTATGATGTGTCTAAAAGCCCTATTTAAAGAACATTAACATGATATGGTAGACAGACATCCCAGACCCGCTTGCTCAGAGTTGTTGCTCTTTGAAGAGATCAGACCTTTCATTCCTAGAGCTTGGAGTTTTTATTTATGTTTCTGAGTGCAAAAGGTTTGATAATACTTTCTATGGTAGAGTTTTCTCAGAAATTCAAAAATCCATTTCTAACAAATACAGTGGTAACCATTTCTTCACAAATTGACATATTGGGCAAATATGTACACAAAGAAAAAACATATGGAGTATTCAATTACACCAACAAGAGGATGATTACTGATATGACCAGATAGCATTACACATGATATTACAATGAAGTACTTAGATAAGCCTTCATCCAATGGCATAATAGTCTATATTTTTATGGTATCACCTTGTCTCCATGAGTCAATCAAGTCAATTACCTCATGATGACTCTAGAATTACTGTGCCACATAAAAATCACATTCATCACTGGAGTCACACTTGTTCACACGCATTTCTGCAAATACACATCATATAGGGCTACAGGAGTGTATCACATATATGTCAAAATATACCCTTCTAAGAACGAGAGGTGGTAACAAAATAACACCGATGGGAAGATAAAGCTTATTGGTGTATTTTAATGGATTTAAAGACACTCAAAACATATGATTTGACACCTAAATTAGATCTCTATTTCAGTTTTTGTCATAGCCATAAGCCAAAATTGGGTTTCCGTAATTTCAGCGGTGGCCATTTTGAAATCGACTTATGAAAAATTTTTCAAAGATACAGATTGGCATCACGCACATTTGGGTTCTGTATTGTCTGTTCTACCAGAGTCGCTAATAAAAAATTGTATGTACGCCAAAACACACAAGCCATTCTGCCACTGGACTATAATGGTCAGACATTTAAGAATACAAAGGAAGAAGACACCCACAGCACATATGGAATTTCGTAATTATTTCAGTAATATTACACTTCTTAATATCTGCAATTCGGTAGCAAACTCACAAGCATAGATTCCATAAAAGAAAAACCAATTTTGATACTCTGATCAATTGCAATAACTTCATGGATTAATATTTACATTATTTACAGGAAGCAAGACATTTACTTATAGTTTTTACAAATTATTGAGGGATAGCGCGAACGCAGTCCCTCGCTACCAAAAATTTCGCACCCGAGTTGACCACATTTTGGTCAATCGCAAGGGTCAGCAACACCGGAGTGCAATGGTGAGCCTCACCTTGGGGGAACCACCTTTGTGATCATGGTGTCCCCTGTGCCAGGTAAGTATGCTCAATTCGTTGTTGTCGGGGTAATAAAGCCAACACTTGTTGTTGGCACGGGCCTTTCCCTTGGTTGGCCCGTAGAGCTCAATTCGTTGTTGTTCGTTGCTGTTGTTGGGGTATTAGAGCCAACACTTGTTGTTGGCACGGGCCTTTCCCTTGGTTGGCCCGTAGTTGTTGTTCGGTTTTTGTTGGACTCTACACAAAACCGACTGAACACATGCGAGGTAGGGCATGTGTTCATATAAAAACAATATACAATAGTTTGTTATTTATGTTTGCTAACAAATAATTATATATAAAAAGCAGTAATAATTTTCATTTCTGAGGAATTTTATTAAAAGTCCAGATAATACCATTCAGAATTGCTTAATTGCATCAAACAAGATCAAGTACTATCTAACAAGTAAATTCTTTTTCTGTAATAAAATATAGCATAATGTGCCATTAATATCTTCGTAATATCATTAATAATTTGGTTATTACTTATTCTTTCAATAGAAATGATTGCCTTAATTTTTCATTAAAAAAAAACCACTAGTTCACTTGATTTTGATCAATCACACAGTTGTTTAAGCCTGCTTATACTTATAAACAATTACAAAACTTTTGATAGAAGGTTTGCATAAACCAAAAAGTTGAATAGACTAATCAATGTCCAGACCAAGTTATTAAAAATCTTCACCAGATCGCTTGAATGCTAAGCAGAAAATATCCACTAATTAATTTTGTTTGTTAATAAATACTCTGACATCAGAAATGAAATGTTAATGTTACCTATATGCTTGTATTCTAATTCACGCAAAGGTTTTTGTACGACCAACATATTTCTCACTGTATATAACGGATTTTGAGCGAAGCGAAAAATCTATTTTTGGGTGAAAGAGCCATGTTGTCCTGATGGAAGTTCCTTCATTAGTAGCTTCCTAAGTTATATGTGACTACAGTGATATATCCCAGAGAATTTACCGAAGGTATCCAGAATTCTAACTTCTGGAGCGAGTATCCCTTAAATTTCTCCAAGGGATATTGCGTAAGGACGTATCTTGACACATCTCATAGCTATTTACACCCCGAATAGCCTTTCACTTCGAGAGGGAAAGTGGCAAGAAAATTAAGAGAGTCGTTCAAGAGGTAAAACTACTTGACTCTCCTAATGTACTGTAAATAGTTCGGTAATCCGCCACCCCACGGCGCCACCAAACCATTCTCCGTAGCTTTGTACGTATTACAGATACAGTACCAAAGGGGAGGGATTAACATCCTTTTACTAAAGGAGGGTGGGTCCATTAGGACGACATGGCTCTTTCACCCAAAAATAGATTTTTCGCTTCGCTCAAAATCTGTTTTTTGGGCTTAGGCCATGTCGTGCTGATGGAAGTTTACCAGAGCAATAATGTATCTGTGGATTTAATAGTGCCGTTATCTCAAATTGACTATTTCCTAACCGGTCACAAAGACCAAAGACACTTGATGTTACTGTAATACATCAATCAACTGAGCATACCATATGCCAGTTCTTCCTGCCCCCTACAGGGAAAAGTCTGTATAGACTCTAGGAAAAACCCGAGATTGAGTTCAAAGAACAACAAGCAAGCAGAAAGTATATCGTGTCGTATATACGTAAAGCGTAGTTTGTACTAGAGTTCTGAATAGAGTACTGTACCTCCCAGGTCTGGATCAGACAGACGAGTTTATGTTCACGTAGGAAACGTAAAACAGTAGACAAACATAGCACAACCAAACTTACCTGATTGCATGGTAAGGGAAACTTTGTCCCATGTGGTCCATAAGAGGATCAAGAATACTCTGAATATAATCTATAATCTTAAGGCGAGAGAGACGCAAAGATTCCTTCTATAGTTTATTTACAAGAAACACAGAAGTTATGATTAAGTGAAATACTTATGCTAGACATAGACATAACAAGCATAACAGTAATAACAAGGTAAATAAGTTTCATCTGAAAGAGAAAACAATGCCACTCCGTGAAATTAGGAAATTTCAGTATATATGTTATTACTAAAAGACATTATGCATAAATATGCTGGCACTCATGTCAAAATATTATGCTTTTAAGTTCACTTAACTATGGAAGACAGTTTATAATGTTCATGTCAACACTAAAAATCATCATGATATACCTAAGTCTATCATGCACACCCTTCACTAACAGTCCCAATTAGTGCACTGTCCTTCGCAATAATCAAACTACAGGCTTTATTACACTGCCTGCAGCCACCACATGAAATTTGATTTCTTGCAATTGCTTCGCATAGTGCTTAAAAAAGACTCTGGAAGACTTCCAACCAGTATAAGCACGGAGGTTATCAAACGACATAGTCTGAAAGAAGTTAAAGAGACGAGGCAACCTTCCTCGGTTCATGACCTGCGGGTGTACTGTCAGGATCCACTCTGCGAATAAAGTAAGTGATTTTCGCCCTTATCTGTTTCAAGGATAACGTCGAACCCGAAGTTTCTCCCCTAAAAAGCTGACCTTCCTCAAAGTCTGAAGTTCTACGAAGATAGACCTTTAGGCATTCCACTGGACAGAGGGATGCTTCTTCCTTCAGAGGGCAGAATTCTCCCGGGACCCCATCTTTTAGTGGGTAGCTCATTCTTGGTGAAAAAAGTTGGATCCGGAAAGAGATTTAGTTCTCCGTTCGGTGTAAACTGAATGTGGCCATCATCCCTCGAGAGGGCCACTATTTCACTGACTCTGGCTCCCGAGGCTAGTGCAAATAAAAATATCACTTTCTGAGTCAAGTCTTTCAGCGAGCAATCTTCATTGCTCAAAGTCGAGGCCAGATGAAGAACCTTATCCAAAGACCATGAAATAGGCTTTGGAGGGGCTGCAGGCCGAAGTTTTGCGCAGGCTTTCGGAATCTTGTTGAAGATTTCACTTGAAAAATCCACTTGGATGGCATATAGAATCGGTCTAGCCAAGGCATATTTACACGTCGTGATTGTATTGTCTGTGAAGATAGATGAAAAAGGACAGGCAGAAATCCGTAGAAATCTCTTGAGGTTTCTTCGCCTTAACAAAGGCCACCCATTTCTTCCAGGAAGATTCGTATTGTCTTCTTGTTGACTTTGACTTGTATTCTTCTAAGAAATTAATGCTGTCTTCGGAAATCCCAAACCTTTTCTTGACCGCTAAGGCGAGAAAATCATGAGATGAAGGTTCTGGGTTTTCTCTGATGAAGCGTAGACAGTCGATTTCTGTACTAGCTGAGTGAGAACTGGTTCCGGCAACGGGATCTGCTTCAGGCGTAGTTCTGTTATCAATGGAAACCAGACACTGCCTGGCCACTTGTGGGCCACTATCGCTGCCCTCCCCCGAAAGGATCTCAATTTGTCGAGGGCTTTCAACAACAGGTTGGTTGGTGGGAACAGGTAAATCCTGGACCATCTGTTCCAATCTAGAGACATCGCGTCCGTCGCTTACGCTAGAGGATCCTCGTACGGGGCTATGTACCGGGCTAACTTCTTGTTGTCGCTCGTTGCGAAGAGATCTACCTGCAATCCTGGGACTTTGCTCAATATGAAGGAGAATGATCCTGCGTCTAGGGACCATTCGGACTCTATCGGGTTGAACCTGGATAGAGCGTTCGCCGTCACATTGCGGAATCCTTGAAAGTGGACTGCTGATAAGTGCCATTTCATGTTCTTGGACAGATGAAGGATGGCTATTATCACCTGATTCAACTGAGGCGATCTTGAACCTTGACGATTTATGCATCTCATCACCACTTCACTGTCTAGGACCAGGCGAATGTGGATTGAGCGGCGAAGTTTCAGTTTCTTCAGGGAAAGAAACACTGCCATGGCTTCCAGATAGTTGATGTGGAAGGTCTTGAACAAGGGAGACCAAGTTCCTTGCACTTTCTGAAGATAAGAATGACCCCCCCCCCTCCTTCCTTTGAAGCATCTGTGTGGACGGTGACTGTAGGAAGAGGTGGTTGCAAGGATACTCTCCTTCTTAAGTTCTTTGTTTCCGACCATGGCTTGAGAATCGATCGCAGACAATTTGGTAACGGTCTTAGTAGATCTCTTCGATCGATGTAAGCGTATTTTCTCCAGATCCCTGATGCATTTTTTAATTGTGCTCTCAAAAGTGGGTCCTTCAAAGAGGCAAACTGGAGAGACCCCAACACTCTCTCCTGTTGTCTTCTTGAAATCTTTCGTGACCGAAGCAGATTTTTGACGGCCCATGCAATCTCCTTTCTCTTTGCCTTTGGCAAGGAGAGGCAATGTGACTGTAAGTCCCAGTGGATTCCCAACCACTGGAACTTTTGAGCTGGAGACAGAAAAGACTTTTTCAGGTTTATCTTGAATCCTAGGTACTCTAGGAATTGGATCACTTTTCTGGAGGCTTATATGCATTCTTCTTTGGATGCTACCCACACCAGCCAGTCTTCCAGGTAGGCTATCACCTGAACCCCTTTGAGGCGTAGTTGTCGAACAACTGCATTTGCAAGCTGTGTGAATATTCTCGGTGTAATATTCAAACCGAAGGGCATGGCTCTGAAAATGTATTTTCTTTTCTGGAGCTTGAATCCCAGGTAGGAGGAAACCTGACGGTTGATTGGCACATGCCAATACACATCCGTCATGTCTATGGAGACTGTAAATGCCCTTTTGGGCAGAAGGGTCCTTATGTGCTGAAGCGTCAGCATTCTGAACTTGTAGTTCACAATGAACTTGCTGAGTGGTGATAAGTCCAGAATGACTCTGAGCTTTTCCGAATCCTTCTTCGGAACACAGAATAGCCTTCCTTGGAATTTGATGGACTTTGCTTTCCTTATCACACTCTTGTCCAGTAGTTCCTGAACGTATTCTTCCAGAACTGAGGTTGAGGGTTGGAAGAATTGAGGAAAGCTTGGTGGAGTTGAGTTCCAACCCCACCCCAGTCCTATCTTGATGAGGCTGTGGGCCCAAGGATCGAAGGTCCACCGATCCTGAAAGTGTAGAAGTCTCCCTCCTACCGGCAGCATCTCACTTTGAGAGCTGGGTGGGAGACTTTCCACCTTAGCCACGACCACCTCGGTTGCCTCTTCCTCTGAAGGGGCGTCTAGAAGAGCCTCGAAAGGATCCCCTAAACTTTGGCTTAGAAGAAGCCGACTGCCTTTCGTAAGCTGGGGTGAAAACTGGTGACTGAGTCACCAGTGTTTGGGGCACCAGTTGAAAGGTGGTGGTAGGTTGTGCCACCGTCTGGGGCACCATGGCCATGGGAAGCTGTTGCTGTCTTGGCTGAGAGGACAGGCGAGGCAGCTTCGACTTGTTCTTCGGCTGGGGACCCCTGTCAGCGGAAGATTTTCTCTTGGAGGACAAGCCCCATTTAGAGAGGAGATTCCTATTCTCCAAAGCAGCCTTGTCTACGACCTCCTTCACCACGTCACTAGGAAAGAGGTCTTTTCCCCAGATATTAGAAGCTATCAGCTTCCTAGGTTCGTGTTTCACAGAGGCAGAAGCAAACAGGAACTCCCGACAAGCTGTCCTGGCTCTGATAAAGTTGTATAGGTCCTTCGTAACTGTAGCCAAGTGCGCCTTGGCAAAGACCATATACAGTACATATCTGGGGAATAGGGATGCTAGCCATCGTTTCTAGCCCCGTTTGTAAAGACATGGACGCTGCCAAGTGTTCCTTCGTCTCATGTTCTCTCTTCAAGAGAAACTCTGACAGCTTTGGGAGGTCCTCGTTGAACTGACGTCCAGCGATATCGGCCTCCAGCTTCGCGACTGAGAAGGTAACATGAACGTCCTTCCAGTCTTTGTCATCTGAAGGGAAAGCAAGGGAGAAAGGCTTGCTCTCTTCCAGCGTGGGGCAGGGCTTTCCTGCCCTTACGGCCTT
Source organism: Palaemon carinicauda (assembly GCF_036898095.1). Classification (NCBI taxonomy): domain Eukaryota; kingdom Metazoa; phylum Arthropoda; class Malacostraca; order Decapoda; family Palaemonidae; genus Palaemon; species Palaemon carinicauda. The sequence goes on along the minus strand of NC_090765.1, from coordinate 12,338,092 downwards.
CAGAGCTGCTTTAAACCCTTTATCCATAAAGGGAAAAGCACGTTGTGGGTCAGCAATAAACGACGGATGTTTTTTGCTTAATGCCGGCACCTTTGAGCTAGTGAATGAACTCTCCTTTAGTTTTGTAGAAAACAAAGTCTGTGCTTTAGCGAGCTCAAGGACAATTACTTCCTTGGGCTCCGTCTCTTCTTTGGATGCCAGTTCAGTTCCGAGCCGGACATAACAATCCAGGTAGGATGCCCTGCTGGGCCAGAACTCTACTTCCTCCACTGGGACGGTACCCAGTTTCTCCGAGAGGAAAATCTTGCCTGCTGACATAGGCATGTGCTCCGCGTACCTCCACGGGTTAACATCGGAGAACACAGGAAGATCCTTCACGTTTAGATTCTTCGGGGCTAAGCGCGAGGAAACTAGTTGTTCGATCTCTGACCGGAAAGTAGTCTCTTTCTCGGAAGACCGCTTCTGCAAATCGTACACCATCGACATCAGAGATTGCAAAGTGGTCGTAAGTGCCTCCAGATGAGGCGGTTGCGAAGAGGTTGAGGGTGCTGGTTCCACCACAGCTGCTGAAGAGACCGACACTGCCTCAGCATTCTCAACCTCGTTAGTAGGAGGAACAACTGCTTCCTGTTCTGACTCTTCCACGAGGATATTCTTCTCAGTCTCCTCGGAAACGACAGACATATTGTCGTCCAGGTGGACACTTTCCAAAGCATCTGCCACGTCAGGATCTCCAGGTTTCTGAACCTGGATCTGCACCAAGGAGATCGAAGGTTTGGTCTGGGGAATGACGGAATCGTCACGAGCTCCGGGAAAGAGACAGTCCATCATCCTAGCATTAGGAAGGTATGGGCCCGAGGTATTCTTTTGAAAACCTCTAACCCATTTCAGCCGCGTAATCCTAGCTGCATCCCTAGACTTCGCAGACTTTTGATCATCAAAAGCCTCCTTAACCAACTTGTCGCACACAGTACATACCTCTGGGTCCCAGTACTTGAGGGCTCCTTTGGTGACAGAACACCGGGCGTGAGACCTACACACGCCATGTCCGTAGAAGTCCTTGCTGCGGACCCTACAAAAGTTGTTCCCGCACTCGGGATGCTCCTCCTGTAAAGAAAATTAAAACAAATGAGTTTTCTGTGAAATTCTCAAATTTCAACATAATACATTTATTATATTTAGCTTGGATAGGGTAAGCTATAGTAGGAAAGACACCCACATGTGTTTCCCATCCAGCCATTTGCTATGACCCCTTCCCGTATTGAACCATGACATTCACAAGGAATAAAATAACAGAGGGAATATCCAAGATACAGTGAACCCTCGTTTATCGCGGTAGATAGGTTCCAGACCCGGCAGCGATAGGTGAAAATCCGCGAAGTAGTGACACCATATTTACGTATTTATTTAACATGTATATTTAGACTTTTAAAACCATCCCTTGTACGTAGTACTGTTAACAAACTACCCTTTAATGTACAGAACACTTAATGCATGTACTAGTGTACCCTAAACTAAAACAGGCACATATATCAAAGGCGATTTTATATCATGCGTTTCCTAAACACGCTAAAAAGCACGATAAAAAATGGCAACCAATGTTTTGTTTAAGTTTATCTATGATCATAATGAAGAAACAAACTCATTTAGTGTACACATATATGTATAGGTTAGTTTTTGCATCGATTATATTGATTATACAGTATGTTGATTTTGTTATTACCAATGTTTTACTTAATTTTTCTTAGGACTTCCAAATGTAATGTTTTTCTTTATGACGCCGCCTGAAACAACGGCGTCATAAAGTACGCTCAGTAAACAACCACGCTCAGAACAAAGAAGGCATTTAACGCGCATGATGAAAGTGATAAATAATGATATTTACAGTAAAAGCATTTACAAAATTTGTTATTACAAATATTATTTACCGTATCTATATAAAATCATACAGTACATACTGTACGTAGCAAAGCAGGAAAACAATTTACGAGAAAGAGAGAAAGAGAGAGAGAGAAAGAGAGAGAGAGAGAGAGAGAGAGAGAGAGAGATTGTTTTACGTACGTAAATGTAAATTTTAAACAAAAAAAATATGATAGGTTACAACATGTATACTCTTCAGACTTTTAAAACCTTCCCTTTAACTTAATGCATACAGTACTAAACTATAAAACCGGCACAAATATTAAAATGTTAGAATATTAAAGTAAAAAATAAAGATTGTTACTGTACTCACCACGAAAGAAGTTCAAGAAAAACTTGAATGATGATGGCGATGAATTTGCTGCACAGTAGAGATGATGATGATGAAGCTGATGATGTCTTCTACTGTGCAGCCAATAATAGTATTTTACGTCTCTTCAGAGGGAGGTGTCTTTTCCTGGGACACCTCTTCAACTTCTTCAATTTCTTCTGAAGGCATACTAGCAGGAGGAACTGGCTCTTTTTTGCGAGGCTGAAAGAACATTGTGATTGGAAGTTGCTGCCGCTGCTTCTTTTTCACTCTAAGAGCATCCTGTAGGGAGTCATGATCATCGACCTTGTTGGAGAATTACATAGACCGAATCATATCCTCGTCCCACTCTTGCAACATTTCTTTCAACTCCTTCGCATGGTAGCAGGCCTTGGCAAGCCGTTCTAATGTCAAGCCCGTTTCTTCGACATTTTCTTGGGTCTCTTCCTGCGTTTCACTCTCTTCTTCACTTGCCAATATCGTCAGGTCTTCTAGGTCTGTGTCAGTTAGCGGCTGGGAATGGCAGTCCAACAACTCGTCGACGTCTTCAGTCGTCATGTCGCCAAACCCGTCACCTCCAATTATGGCAGCCAACTGCACAGATTTCCGTATTGCAGTGTGTTGAATCTCAGCAGGTGTAAATCCCTCGTCGTCATAAATAATCTGGGGCCACAACTTCTTCCAGCTCGCATTCACGGTTGCAGGTTTCATCTCTTGCAGTGACTTCTGAATATTCTTCAGGCACGTGGCTATGGTGTACTGCCACCAGTACGCCTTCAAGTTAAAATCTTCATCATCATCATCTTGGGCAGCATCCACACACGCAACGAGGTCCGCCAAGGTATTCTTCGTGTAGAGGGCCTTGAACACCCTGATAACCCCCTGGTCCATCGGTTTAATTAATGACGTGTTGTTGGGTGGCAGGAACTCAACCTGAATGCCCTCATGCGATAGATCAGTTGCATGTCCACCAGCGTTATCCATAAGGAGAAGGATCTTGAATGGCAAGCCCTTCTCTACGAGATATTTGCTGACTTGCGGGATGAAACACTGGTGGAACCAGTTGGAGGTCAGCATCTTCGTAATCCATGCTTTTGGATTATGCATCCAGTACACGGGAAGGAGATTCTTGTTTTCATTTTTCAAAGCGCGAGGATTTTTCGACTTATAAATAAGCCCCGGCTCTAGCAAAAATCCAGCAGCATTGCCACACATCCCGAGGGTAACGCGATCCTTGAATGCTTTAAAGCCAGAGGCTTTGGCTTCTTCTTTGAACAAAAAAGTTCGCGACAGCATTCTCTTCCAAAACAAGCCGGTCTCATCCATATTAAAGACTTGTTCCGGCTTGTATCCACCTTCGGCGATAATATTCTTGAACGTCTGGTTCACGTAAGTTTCAGCAGCGGCAGTGTCAGCCGAAGCAGCCTCGCCATGCAGGGAAACGCTTTTCAGGGAGAAGCGTTTCTGAAACTTCGCGAACCATCCTTTGCTGGCGGAAAAACGTTGTTTCTGACGCTGGGAATCAGTGGATGTCCCTGATTGAGGTTCATCTGCATCATCATCTTCTTCAGCATGGTCGCCATCGTCGTCTTGAGGTTCCTTTGCCGCAAAATTCTCATACAAGCTCAAAGCCTTTGTTCGGAGGGTGTTCGTATCCAAGGCTATGTTCTTCTTCCGGCAGTCGGCAATCCACACAGCTAAAGCACCTTCCATGCGTACGATGGTTTTATTACGCGTGGTAACGACTCGCTTCGCTGATCTGCTAAAGGTGATTGCAGCCGTCTTTCTAATGTTCGCCTCGTCCTTCTTGATATAGCGAACGGTGGATTCATTCTTTTAACATATCGAGAAGCGTCACCTTCTCAGCAATCGTCATCATCCTTCCGTGGCGTTTAGGCTCACTACCAGCCTTAGTAGAAGCAGAGCGCTTGGGAGCCATTGTACAGTAGGATTTAACAGAAAGTTCAACAAAAAGTTCAACTTAAAACAGTCGCGCACAGCACAGATTAAAGTTCACAAACTTAACAACGTCTACACAGCGATACGACGGGAGACAAAGTGACCGCGGAAAGAGATGCTGCGGGCTGGAGAAGCGGTCAAAGCACCAATCACAGGCTAGATTACAAAACTTGGGTTCTGATTTGTCATCTATCAGCGCTTGAACCAATCACAACCCGTCTTATATGCTACGTAGGTTACCAATTCAAAGTACAAGATACCCTGCGTACAGTATACTGTACAGTAATAATAATACTGTAATAATAATAATAAATAATGATACTATAATAATAATAATAATAATAATGATAATAATAATAATAATAACAATAATAATTTTAATAACAACAACAATAATAATAATAATAACAATAATAATAATAGCTTTATGTACACTATTTTTCGCTTTTGTTGTAGGATGTGTCTCTCTCTCTCTCTCTCTCTCTCTCTCTCTCTCTCTCTCTCTCTCTCTCTCTCTCTCTCTCTCTCTCTCTCGTACGCTTATTCGAAATGTGATTTTTGCAACAAAGAATATTATTGGATGCAGTACTACGTACGTATACATACAAAAGATTCATGGAAAAGAAGCACATCCATTACATTTGTAGTATAGTAGTAGCCAACAGCAGCCTTACACCATTCTAATATGGTATGACTGCATCTGATTTGCGTTTCATGTTCGATTTAATTTTACTACGTACTGTATACAGTACTGAATTATCGTATGATCACATACTCTTTTCGTGTTTTATTTCTTTCTGTGCTTAATTATATGTCATATGTAATGCAATGAACAATCAGTAAGAGCAGATATTACTAATTACAGTATTAATGGAATTACAGGTAACGAAATATCATATTTGGGGTCTTCAGATATCGCGGTATTTTCGAAATTTCCGGAAAATCTGCGATATGTATATATATATATATATATATATATATATATATATATATATATATATATATATATATATATATATATGGGTTATGGAAAAAACCTGCGAAGTGGTGAATCCACGATGGTCGAACCGCGAAGTAGCGAGGGTTCACTGTATTTAGTCTTCTTGACACATTCTCTTATAATGTTCAATACAGTGGATAAATTTAATGGACATAACCATTGAAATAAGAGAGAATCATCTCTGTATGATGGTCTCACAAATTGCTGCTCAAGAACCACTTGTAGGTTGGAAAAAATGTTACCATATTTTTCTGGATACAGCAGTTGCCGACACCGCCGGCCCCGCCGACACCGCCGGCACCGTCGACACTGCCGGCCCCGCCGGACCTGCCGACACTGCCGGCCCCGCCGACATCGTCGGCATGTAGGGCCAGTTGGTAAATGCCGGCAGGCAGGCATCTACCGAGCCTGCCGGAAACTACCGTAAATAAAATACGAATATAGTGTCGATCTGCCGACATTATCGGCATGATGGGCTAATCAGCATATGCCAGCAGGCCGGCATCTGCCGGGTCTGCCGACCACTGCTGGCTATTAATATAACACTATGGGTGGAAGGCATTGGCCAGCTGCCGACAAGCTACTCAGTTGCCGGCAGGCAGGCCTACCAAACTCACCAACAGCCATCGATCAACGATGTCCGAGGTAAGAGATTACAGCGAACTGTTAGCCTAACCAACCAAATCGTCGGCAGAATTAACTGCCGACTATAGCCCATGATAGAAAGTAAGAGAGAAAGGTAAGGATAAGAGACGGCAAAGAATCAGCTATGTCGTCTACATCCTGAGTGTACCAGTGGAAGAGGGAAATCAATTCGGGCTTCCACTCAACCATATCCCACCTTAAGGAATATGGAAGGCAGTCCAAGGGAGGACTCTAAGGAACACTCAAAGATATGAGGTTATCTGTCAGTAACCTAACCAGGCACCGACAAAAAAACTCATGCCAGGTCTACAGACGTCCAGAGGAGCATATGTAGAACCACGGCCATAAGGGTGTTGGATCATTCAACACAAAAGAGATAGCAGGGAAGGGGTGAATAGTCCATAAGTAAAGCAATACCCAAGGGCATTACTTAACCTGAAGGATTCTGTCCTCATAAGAGCCTCAACTAGGGGAAGTTAATTCCCCAGGTTGGGTTAGGCAATGAGAGAACGTCCGAAAACGAACACATGAGAACAGAATCTCGTACCAGGGATCAAAACAAGGAAGAAACCTATCCTCCCGTTAAGAACCTCCAATACAGGACTGTCTGCTAGACCATAAAGAGGAAATTGTGCAACAATAACCTCTACAAGATCTAGGGAGGCAAGCCTCCTGAACAGCAACTAGCCCTACTGGAATACCGACAAGCTACTCAGTTGCCGGTATAAATCCAGGTAGCCAGATGCCTAACACAGACTTACTCTGATGTCCCGTCCCCAACTCCAAACTCAATGCTGACAAGCTACTCAGTTGCCAGCTCAGAGAAAAGGAGAGGGAAACGAAACGCCCCAAAAAATTTACCCAACCATAGGTTACAGTAAATTAACTGAGGATAGCCTAGGCTAATTAGAGGGAAAGGGAATTACTCTTATATCTCATAGAGATAGTATTGACTTAAAGGGGCAAGGATATCTATCTTACCCCTAAAGACAATACAAGAGTAATGGGGACATATAAAGTATACTAAAGCACTAAAGCTATTAAGCTAGAGAGCTTAGAGAAACGTTCTACGTAACTCTGGTATACTATTATGGAAGAGGAAAGGAAATAGTAATATCTTAATTGTATAAAATATTGCCTGAGCTTCAATACAACTTTACCAGGAAGGTTATATCATGCATGTTATTTTTTTATATAGAATCTTGGCAACTGTGTTGAAAATGTTCCAGGTAGTATTGTGCACATAGAAAAATATGTTGCCAGTTTTTTCATTTGGTCCCACATGACTTTCTACTACAGAAACTAAAGTCACTAAAATCGAGCAGTTCGATCAAGATTGGAAAATAGCGCCTACATACATATAGGTTTAGATATGTTTCTGCATGACATTTTTGTAGTTTTTGGGGTATTGTGGCACTATAAAGGTAGGTATATAGTGAATAAATTGTGATTTAATGTTATTCCTGTTTGGAAATGTTGAATTAATCTTCAAATATTTGTTTCTTTACAGCAGTGAATAAAAGTTCTGCGCCATCACTGTGAACAATATAAACAAAGATGTCCATCTTTGTAACTTCTGGAGAACCACCAACAAAAAGACCGTCAATTGACTTCAATCGATTTCTAAAATGCCAAGGGGAAAAATGGACGAACACTAAAAGCAAAGGAAAAGAGCTGGAAGCACTGACATGTCCTAAAAGCGAAAGTTATCAGAACTTCCTTGACACTATCGAGCTCCGAGCTGAATATAGGAATCAAGACTTCGTTCAATTAAATCAACGGATGCGCGGTTTATCAGCAGAAATCCTGAACGACAACCATGCTGTTTGGCACAGAACATGCTATAGTGAAGTCACACACAAGGGACACAGTGAGAGAGACCAGAAGCGCTATGAAAAGGCACTTACAACAAGCGACCCTGGTATGTTGTCTTACAGGAAAGATGGGGGCCAACCCACGTCATCAACTGCCACTATTGCGTCTGACAGAGATGCAGGTGTTGACTCGATCAATAGAAAGCTCACACGATCTCATGTGAGTGCATTTAACAGAGAACTATGCTTCTACTGCCAAGAAATCAAACACACCAAAAAACACGCCAGGGCAGGATCCACAACAGAGGAGCTTCATATATGTAGAAGTGTAGACATTGGACAATCAATCAAAAAAAATTGTTGATGCCAGTGACAAAGACTTGTGGAAGCTAAACATGGCCGACATCCTTGCAGATAGAGACTTTCTTTCCAGGGACATCAGATACCACAAAAGCTGCCATACGATGCACTGGCAACGCTATTTGCAACATCCCCAAAGACCCAGTACAAAGAAGGACCATTCGAATGAAGACACAGTGGCATTCATATCAGCTGAGATAGAATTTTTCGCCGAACTACGAGAGCCGTTGGATAATGGAGACATTATAACACTGACCGATGTTGCTGCATTGTACTCTGACAGGATGTACGACCATCGAATTCCCGACAAGCAAATCTCATGACAGGCCCTCTTAGCAAAAATCGAACAAAATATTACCAATTTCACAATCACTGATGCCAAAGGAAGGAAGCCCGCAGTGATACATTCCAGGGAATCTGGTCGGTCTGCCAAAGACCAGGCAATGGAGGAGAGAGACCTGAAAGCAGACATAACAGCAATCTACCGCTGCTCAAAGGTCATCAGACAAGCAGTGCTACAGACCAGAAAAGAACATCCGTGGTCCTTTGATGGTTCTTTAGTTGGATGTGGCAAAGCTGGTGTTCCAACTGAACTAATGACATTAATGCGATGGATCTTGCAAGGGGCAAAAGCTGCAACAACAGAGACACGTACTGAACTGTTGCATAAATCATGTCTCGTTCTGTCTCAATCCATCGTACAGGCTTGCAAGACAGATCGACAAGTGGCACTCATCCCACTTTCATCTGACTCCAGATTTCGTAATACGTTTGAAAGCCGTTTTGCTATAGGACTCTCGTTATACATATACCACAACTTTCGAAGTCAGAAGGCGGTGTCTCTGCTGAACATGTGTGGCGCTGGGATTTCATATGATAGAGTCACAACAATATGTGACACCATCGCCCATGCTGTTGCCAAGAACATCAAAGAGTATGGTGTATATGTACCACCAGGTCTTCTGCGCAATAAGAGGATACGGGCTTCACTGGACAATGTCGACAAAAAAGTGGACACCCCAGACGGAAAAGGAAGTTTCCATGGAACAGCAATGGCAGTATATCAGCGATCAGGTCAAGGCGAAACAGTGGTCAAACCTGTGCAGTTCAGTGAGAGTCCAATGTCTAAACATGATGTGCCACCCACCATACTCAACTTGGCTACATGTGACATAGAAGGCAGTCCAAAGCCCAGGACCAGCCCACACTATAGCAGCTACAAGATTGGGGTGTATGACGAGTATTACATGAGATCACAAAGCAGTGACATACAGTGGATGGTGGCACGCTTCTTTAATAGACCTGGCGTCCAGGAGCTTGGCTCAGAAGTATCCCCAGGAGACAATGATGAACGCGAAGATCAACCAACAACTGACGGGTTAAACAAGAGACAGTTTGTGCCTGTTTGGTCTGCTTACAACTCTCTCACCCACGTGCCAATAGCTACAGATGCTCCCGCAGTAATTGATCAAGCCTTTGGTCTTCCAATCATCAAAGCTCCTGCTAATGAATGGTCCACTTTAGTTACATCTCTGGAGAACTTGTATAGGTTTTATGAGCTTGTGACTGGCCCAGACAACAAACTGGTGGTAACCATGGATATGAACCTGTATACACGAGCTCTAAAACTCCCATACCTGGATCCGCAGTACAAGGACAAATGGGTGTTATGCCCTGGCGGGTTCCACACAGTGTTGTGTTCCTTGAGGTGCTTAGGTAGGACGATTGAGGGGAGCGGTATTGATGATGCATGGCAGGAAGCAGACATATACAGCAGTGTTACTGTTGCCCAGATCATCAGTGGCAACCACCATAATAGGGCTCTTCAAGCTCACCAAATAACACTCCAAGCTCTCTTTGACCTATGGTTTAGTGCATTCTTGGATGACCACCCGACAGTGTGTGATTCACTACGTTCAGCTGCACAAGAATTGACCGACACATGCAAGGCCAATTTTGAAGTCCGTATGGCACACCAAACATTTGCAATGAAGCTGGAGTCCATGAACCTTGAAAAGCAGCTTCGTGACTATGATGACGCTCATGACCAAGATCCAATGTACAAGTGGGCGCATATGTACATGAAACAGGTGATGGTTCTGCTGCAGTTCCAACGCGCTACACGTGAGGGTAACTGGTTTCTCTACTTGTCAGCACTAGAAAAGCTCTGTGTCTACTTCTTCGCGTACAATAGATTGGGTTATGTGCAGAACATACCCGAATACATAGCTCGAATGCAAGAGATACAAACCACAGATCCAATGATTTGGCAAGAGTTTGTAAATGGTGACTTCACAGTGAATACAAGCAACACTATCCCGTTCACTCGTATTACAGTAGACCAGGCAATGGAGCATCAAAATAAATCTACCAAAGGTCAAGGAGGAATCTCTGGAATAACATCAAACCCAAAGACTTTGCTGAAGTTCTGTCTCACTGGTCCTGAGTTGGCACGCATTGCTTCCGAAAGTGAACAACTGGCAACAGTGTCCAACAGTGCTACAATACAACAACAGCACCACTGCCTCTCTCAGGCCAAAGTTCGTCGCCAGGAACAGGCAATCACACAACTGAAGAAGGTACTGTCGCCATGCAACATCTTTAGTGGATCAAAAGGAACTGAGAATGGGCCCGCCAGTGATGCAACGACAGGTCAGATGTTCAAGCTTCTGTAGAAAGAGATCATTCCCAACAACATCAAAGAAAACATTCTGTCCACAGAGCAGATTGGCATGGATGCATACAGAAGTTTCATTGAAGATCGTCTGATTGGCAATGGAAACCTGTGGGCCAAGATGACAAAGGTTAAACTGCTGTCTTGGTCAGCAACTGCCAAGGAAATTAAACTGAAAGCCAGTTCCCAAGTGATCACACTGAAAGCAACATCATCACTGTTTGCTAGGATGCTGGTGATAGCACGATCCTCAAGGGATGGCATCAACTTAGAGGAAGTGATTGGCACCCACGAGTTTGTGTACATAAACAGGTTACTGATGCAACCAGATGGAGCAATCCACCCGACCACTGACAAGAGCATGGTAATCCACCTGCTGGAGAACCTTCTGGAGCCAGATGACGATACAACCCCAGGAACCAATGCTCAGGGCACCAACGATGAAAACGAGGGTTTCTGTCTTGTAGTTGATGGCATGGCTGTATTGCATGAGTTGATGGCTGTCAAGAACGTCAAAAACTGCAAGGATTTAGGCACATCATATGTCAAGTTGATTGACTCAAAAGCTCGAGGTTATGGCCAAATGAGGATCATCTTTGATAATTACACCATAGTATTTTCACTCAAGGAGGGCACACGGGAGAGCCGCAGAGGCAAGTCCAAGGGAATCCATTCCTACATTGTAGAAGATGCAACTTGTATCAAAGACAAAGGTACATTTCTTGCAAGCAATGAGACAAAGGATTCACTCACTTTGTACCTGGCACAACAACTCATCAACCAGAGTACTACCAAGAACCTAGTAACCGTGACACGCAGCAGCATTATGACAAACTCTGAATATCATGTATCTACAGGTGTAAGCACCCACGAAGAAGCTGACACTCTGATGATATTACACGCTGTAGAAGTAGCAGGAATAGGATTTGAAGTCCACATATACTCACAGGACACTGATGTTCTGCTCTTGGCTCTTCGTAGGGTGCCAATACTTGGTACGCGACCAGCAATGATCATGGGCACCGGAGAACGCCGTCGCATCATCCAGCTGAAACCCATCTATGACAAGCTTGGTTCCGACAAAGCATCAGCTTTGATCAAATGGCATGCGGTGACTGGATGCGATACAACTGGGCATATACAAGGCAAAGGAAAAAAAGGATGCTTCAAAGCTTTCCTTAATGCCAGTTCAACCGTACTTGCTGCACTGAATGGGCTTGGAGAAGGAGCCAAACCATCAGATAGTGTGGTCGAAGGGTGTGAAGAATTCTTATGCTCACTCTTTTGTCCTAAGCAACTCCATATCCTCAAGGCAAGGAATCTCAGGTGGTACCTCTTCAAAAGGCTGAGATCTGACCAAGGAGTAGACATGTTACCACCTACACATGGAGCTTGGCTCGAGCACATCCGACGCGCACATATTCAAGCAAGTGTTTGGTCACAAGACTTGGTCTTAAATCCAGTCATACCAAATCCTCTCATGCTCGGATGGCAAAAGCAACATGACAAACTGATGCCACTGCTATCAAAGGAAGCACCAGCTCCAGAAGCAGTTCTTCAACTCATTCGATGCAACTGCGGATCCACTAACATGGATTCAGCCAACAAGTGTTCGCGCAGATGCTCTTGCAGACAAAATAATCTTGTGTGCACTGAATTGTGCAACTGTACAGGAGATGACACATGCCAGAACACTAATCCTATCACAGATGGCCAGGATATTGAAAAGGACTGACGTCGTGGACAATTGTCGCTGTAACTTGAAACAGCGGATCATTAACATTTGTGTTATTCTTTTGCAATAAGAATTACTTGTTGAGTTGCTAGAAGCAGAATCTTTTGGTGAACATTTATACCATAAGTACAAAATAGTCACACACTACTAGTCTTTATCACATATTTTCCAAAACTGGATAATTATGGCCATTTAAAATTGTTACACACTGTAAATAAATTGAAAATATGTTATTTTTGCGGAATTTTTACGATATTATTGTTGATGCTGAAAATCAGTCTGGGACCACACAGAAAAACTGGCAACATAATTTTCCCTGTTTGATGATGTATTTAGATGATAACAAAACTTGTTGCCAAGATTCTATATGAAAATATGGCTTTTATACACAAGCCGATATACTAACTCGTGAGGCTCAAAATTATAGCCAAATTCACGACAACAATGACATAATATAAAAATCCCTAGCTAAAATACTAAAGAGCTAAAGTTATTAAAACAAGTATGCCGGGAATATCGTTCTTGCTAACTAAATGAACAAAAGAACGATCGCATCATGACGCCATCCAGCCGGCAACAGCTCTTGTTACGTTAATTACGATATCAATCGAAAAGCAAAACTGGCAAGAGCTAACATTTAAACAATTCAAAGATATTACTTAACTTTCCAGAAGCTGATGAAGCTGGGGAATCCATAATAAAGCGAAAAAAGCTTCGAAAATAGCGAGATAACACCGGGAATACTGGTCAGCAAAGCTACAAAAGAAAGAATGGTTTGGTGGCGCCGTGCGGTGGCGGATGGCCGAACTATTTACAGTACATTAGGAGAGTCGAGTAGTTTTACCTCTTGAACGACTCTTATTTTCTTGCCACTTTCCCTCTCGAAGTGAAAGGCTATTCTGGGTGTAAATAGCTATGAGATGTGTCAAGATACGTCCTTACGCGATATCCCTTGGAGAAATTTAAGGGATACTCGCTCCAGGAGTTAGAATTCTGGATACCTTCGGTAAATTCTCTGGGATATATCACTGTAGTCACATATAACTTAGGAAGCTACTAATGAAGGAACTTCCATCAGCACGACATGGCCTAAGCCCAAAAATATATATCGTGATTTGCAAGCAATTCCTTTAAAATAATATATACCACCACAGATCAAGAGCAAATTCCGGTAGGAAGGGCCAGACAACCTACAAGTTGAACAACAGCAAAGGCAAAGTTACATGAAATCTCTTTTCTACAGAAACTGGTAAAAGACTTCACATTCAAGTTTCCATCTATTTAAGCATAAAGACACAATTTTGTCCTGAAGTAATTTCGAGATGGGGATAAAACAACAAAAATATAATACTGTATATTAAAACAAAATACATTGAAGCAAATTGCACTGTACGACATAACCAAACTGCAATCGATCCGAAAAAACTCAAATGAAAAGGGAAACAGATTTAAGGTACCATTCCCAGCATCAAACGAAATTTTTCTGATTCTTTCTCAAACTCAAATATTTGTATATGATGTGTCCAACAGCCCTATTTTAAGCCCACTAACATGATATGGCAGACAGGCATACCAGACGCGCTTACTGAGAGTTGTTGCTGTTCGAGGAGATCAGACTTATCTGCCCAAGAGCTCAGAGGTTTTTATTTATGTTTCTTAGTGTAAAAGGTTTGATAAATGTTCCTAATGCAGAGTTTCCTCATGAATTCAAAAATCCATTTATTACAAACACAGAAGTAGCCATTCCTTCAGAAATTGACGTTAATGATGGGTACCCCTTCTTAAAATGATCAGGTGCCTCACAATTTCAAACATATCAATTTAAATACTTACTTAAAATGATCAGGTGCCTCACAATTTCAAACATATCAATTTAAATACTTATCTTCCAAATTCAAATATAATTATAGTGCATCCAAATAATTATCTATGTTGAGCATACCTTAAAATTATTCATTTGGTGTGCACCTTTTTTTTTGACAGACTTTTCGGCCATACATGGTCTCTTGCACATGTGCAGCCCAGACGGGGATCCTTTGACAAGATCCTGGGCCCCAAGTCATTCAAGATCTTTATAGGTGTGCTGCTCATAGTGCAGCATGATTTGCTCAGGCCAAGAGCTTATTGGTTTGGCTCGGATCTCGACTCTCAATCTGGAACCAGAGTGAAAGGTTTTAGTGGTAGTGAATAGTGGTATAGCAGCGAGTCCCAGTGAGTAGAAGAGACTGAGAGAGGAGAGAAGTATTTGAGTAGGAGAGAAAAGGAGTAGTTCTAAGCATAGAAGCATATCCTTGCTCGAGTGTTGAGGGGGGGGGGTAGAGAGGAGGATTAAAGGATTTTAGGGATAAGGAAAGTGTTATGATTTTGGAAAGGAGTTGGATGACCATGGGGAATTAAGTTTTCTAAGGTTAGGGATTCTATTTGTTGGGTGAGGTTCTGGGTAAGTTGGGAAGGAAGAGGTTAAGGAGAAGGTGACGGTGGCTGGCGCCAATTGCCCAGCACTAGCTCCAGCACCCAGAGGAGTTAAGGGTGTTGCTGCGTTCTGGGCAATAGCGGCTGCTTCTGAGGTGGCTGTGATGGTCTTGGCTGCGAGGTGTTCTTCAAGGCGGCAATCCTTTGAAGGCGTTCAGGACATCTCTTGTTCCAAGCGTGGTGGGACCCGGAACAGTTGGGACACCTACGTCTAGTCTCCCGGCCTTCCATGAGTGCGTTGCAGAGTGGGGTGTTGTAGCGTTGACTGCACACCCCACAAATGTTGGGGCCTCTGTAGTCCTTGCAGTGGTGGGCGTACAATTGGCAACAATAACATCATAGGGGTTCAGGAGAAGGTTCCCCATATGCCTAGGTCAAAAACTGGTGGTATTGGTAGAAATGAAGGTAGCGATGATCTTGAAAATGTTGCTGCAGAAGGTAAGGTGAGGAGCATGTCCACTGGATAGCAAGCGATGATTGCCTTACTTCGTTTAGTGGCTAGATCAAGAAGCTCCAATGAGGCTTCTTCCTGTAGTAGGCGGGCACTCTTCTGGTCTTTTGGGGAGATGATGAGTTCGCCCTTGCGGTTTGGTCGGGCTGTCATCTGGATGTTGGTGTAATGACAGAAATGCTTCATTTAACTGAATGGTAATTCCCTTGACGATTATTGGACTTAATAAATGAATTGGTTTTCATCCCATCAAAAAGTTATTTTAGCCACACGTGGTTAAGATGGTGTAGGATCGAGTGTGCATATGCAAAGGTGTAGAGAGGCGTAACAGAGAGTTGTTGTGTCTGCGGTCGAGAGTTTGTGATTGAGTGCACAAGGTAAACAAAGGTGTAGCTGTACGAGGGAAGCTCAGAGCGCACTCTTCAAGTCGACAACGTTCAGTGTAGAGGCGAAACAGTGTTGCTCCCCTTATTATTATGTGAAATTCTTACTTTTTTCCCTTGCAAAAGATATGCACTTGTTTTAGTTATAATTTATGTGTTTTAATAACACTTGAAATTGTCTATTGTGGTTATCATTTTAAATGTAATAACAAAATTATCAAATAACGTTACTATAATTTTGCCAGTATTGAAACTGCTTCATGCTACGCTTGCAAGTGGTTGGAATTGTGCCTCAACTGTATGTTAAGATGAGCAATATTATTCCCAGATTCGTGAAACTGTTTATTCTTGAGTTCCCAGGCTAACTGTGCAGCATAACTAGTAGATTAGGTAAGAGTACAGTATAGCCTAGGCTACGAATTGCATGTTGTTTGACATAGGATCGTTGTCCTAAATGAAGACTTTGTATTACAGGGTACCAGTTTGGAGTACCTGTCATGTACTAGTGTACTAGCACTTGTAGAACTAAGAAATAAAAAGACCCCAGGAACCGGCCTTTCCCTCAACCTCCACTACAAATGAAGATCCGTCCTTCTCCACAGCAAGAGTCAAGTTTAACTTCAAGTCTAGGCTTAGAGTATTAGCCGATGCCTATGATGTACACGGTATTACCATATGCCAAGGTTTTGTTTGTTATAGATAGGCTAGCAAGGAATAAGTTGATTGTCCTAAATTGAATGGTAGCCTCCGAATGTAAGTCAGGACAATTGACGACAGTAAGAGTTTAAATGAAAAGTCATTGGAAACAGCATGACATATGGTGGCAGCAGGGGGATGGTGTATTTATCTAATATAGATTAATATATCCATCCCTACGTCCTAAAGTGGCCACGAAACCATTAGCACTATTTATTTTTTCTATATATATGATAGCCTAACCTAAGGTGATTAGTTCTCCATCATCTTAGCCTAAGGTACTGTACTATTAGTCTATTCTTGCTTTGTATTATAGCCTGTGCTGACAATTTCACTTGTGTTTTTGTATAGCATGGTTCAGAAAATGGAAGGTGAGGTTGAAACAGAAGATTTATATGATAACCTCTTGTCTACCATGGATAACCAGAGTAATCAAATGAAAAAAATGTGTGAACAACTTATCGACATGAAAAGAGAAATATCTAGTTTGTCAAATGCTTTACCTGTCACTTCCACCCCATTCAATTCTAACAGAGCTCCAACAGAGTCAGAATGGTCCCTAGACGCAACATCATTCTCCTTCATCATACATCAAGTCCCGGAACTGCAGATCGACCTCTTCGCGAAGAGCGACAACAAGAAACTTCCTTGATACATGGCCCAGTACGAGGACCCTCTAGCGGAAGCAGTGGACGCCATGTCCCTTGACTGGAACAAATGGACCAGGACTTATCTGTTCCCTCCATCCAACCTGCTGATGAAGGTTCTCAACAAGCTGAGATCTTTTCAAGGAACAGCAGCCCTAGTGGCTCCCAAGTGGCCCCGGAGCAACTGGTTCCCTGTTAATATTGGAATTACAGCTATGGCTGATTCCCCTGCTGGATCAAGTTTTGTCTCAACAAGTATAGAAGTCGACTGTCTTCGCTTCATTACAGAAAACCCAAGACCTTCATCTCATGATTTTCTCTCCCTAGCAGTAAAGAGAAGGTATGGGATCTCGAAAGAGAGTATAGACTTCTTAGAGGAATATAAGTCAAAATCTACCAGAAGGCAATACAGGTCATCCTGGAGGAAATGGGTGGCCTTTGTCAAGGCAAGAAACCCAGAGGAAATCTCGACGGATTTCTGCTTGTCTTTCTTTATTCACCTTCATGAACAAGGTTTAGCAACCAACACGATAACTACGTGTAAATCTGCCTTGACTAGACCCTTGCTTTATGCTTTCCAAGTAGACTTGTCTAATGAGATTTTTAACAAAATACCTAAGGAATGTGCTAGGCTCAGGCCTGCACCACCTCCAAGGACCATCTCATGGTCTTTGGATAAGGTACTACATTTTGCTTCAAGCTTGGACAACGATAATTGCTCTTTGAAAGATTTGACTCAAAAAGTTATATTCTTGTTTGCCCTAGCCTCGGGGGCTAGAGTTAGTGAGATAGTGGCCCTTTCTAGGGAAGAGGGCCATATCCAGTTTGCTGAAACGGGGAAGCTATATCTCTTTCCCGACCCAACATTTCTTGCCAAGAGGTGGGGTCCCTGGAGAATCTGCCCTCTGAAGGAAGATGTCTCTCTGTGTCCAGTAGAGAGTCTTCAGACTTCAGGGGAGGACAGCTCTTTAAAGGAGAAACATCGGGTTCAAACTTATCCATAAAACAACCAAGGGCAAAGATCACTTACTTCATTCGCAGAGCGAATCCTGATAGTACACTCGCAGGTCATGATCCTAGGAAAATCGCTTCTTTGTTAAATTTTTTCCAGCTCATGGATTTTGAGAGCCTTCGCTCGTTTACTGGGTGGAAGCCATCCAGAGTATTTTTCAATCACTACGCGAAGCAAGTGTAAGAATTAAAACGTTTCGTGGTGGCGGCAGGTAGGGTACTAAAACCTGTCGCTTAGTGCTGCGAGGAAAAGTAAATTATGTGGGACTGTAATTCTAAGGGTGTACAAGTGGGCACATGATAGTGCAACATGGTAAGTGAAAATGTCATCAAGGTGACATTATGGACTGTTCCAGTGTACAAAAGTGATGAAACATAGACTGAACACTAAGTGCCGTGTATTTTTTACACAAGTGTAAATAGACAGAACTCTCAAAAAGACAATAGAAAATTTATAAAATTTTCATTGGAGTGGCAAAACATTTTGTTTTCAGATAAAACAAGTATTTCTGATTTATTCTTTATTGTCTATGTTGGAAAATTTTATTTCACTTGCATTCTTATATTATTATGAAATGTATGCTGAATTTCTATCTATTGCCTGACAATAAATGATTAACTGTTTTGTGCGTCTTATTTCGCCCTAAACTTTTAATAAAGTTATGTGTGAGCATTCCCTTCATTCCTTATTATTCTGCATAATAATATTGAGCAAAGGTAGTAACCTTGTTCCTATATGAAAACAAACCTTTCTAGCTAAACTTAACTTGTTTCGATACCAGATACAAACTTGTCTTTTGCGGTATATAACTGATATACCTCAGATGCTATGGTGGCTGACATGAACTCGTGTTCGTTTATAAATACAAACTTTGGCTAAGGGCATACAGTGAGACCTGTATGCCCTTTTGATTGCTAGGTAGGTCATATGAAATATGCATACTGTACTTCGAGACTTTTTCCCGAGTCTAGTCTGACTCTTCCCTGTAGGGGGCAGGAATCACTAAATAGTCTATGATTAGATGAAATGACATATAACGGTAATGTCACAGGTCTCTTAGGTCTACATGACCAAGGAAATATTGTCTTGAGGTTTAAGGCACAACTGGGAAATCCACGGATACATTGATGCTCTGGTAAACTTCCATCAGGACGACATGGCCTGAGCCCAAAAAACGGATTTTAAGCGAACCGAAAAATCTATTTTTGTGTGAGATAGACGTCGTCCTGATGGACCCGCCCTCCTTTCTATGAAAGGCCTTGGCAGGATCCCTCCCAATAATACTGTATCCATAAGTACCGGCTTAACTCTACAAGGAATAAAGATGGCGGCGATTATAGCGCTATCTAGGTACTCTAAGAGTAATGGAAGAAGGGAACTTTATAACAGCTCCTCTTTTATTTTGCCACTTTTCCCCTCGAAACGTAAACGCTATGCAGGGTGCAGATTGCTATGTCGCGTGTCAAGAATACGTTCCCTGATATTATGCGATATCCTAAAAGGAAAACTTTAAGGATATTCGCGCCAGGAGTTAGAATTCTGGAGACCTTAAGTTAAATTCTCTGGGAATATCACTGTAGTCAAATATACCCGAGGAAGCTACTTAAAGGAACCTTCCATCAAGACGACATGGCTATCTCACCCAAAATTAGATTTTTCGCTTTGCTCAGAATCCGTTATATACAAATGTGTACATAGATTTGGGGGTACATACTAGGTGCACGCTCGGACTTACACCACTGTATACTGTATTTTATCCATGTGCTTTCTGCTTGAGGGGAGCGTATAATTAGTCTTTGGTTTCACCTCGGA
Organism: Palaemon carinicauda; assembly: GCF_036898095.1. Taxonomy (NCBI): domain Eukaryota; kingdom Metazoa; phylum Arthropoda; class Malacostraca; order Decapoda; family Palaemonidae; genus Palaemon; species Palaemon carinicauda. The sequence continues at coordinate 12,318,202 of NC_090765.1, read as the reverse complement.
CGAACTATGCGTCTTATGTGACTGTCTCGGTGCTGACAAGTCGACTTCGTCCGCACTGCAGGATGGTTTTTTGGGCTCAAGCCATGTCGTCCTGATGGAAGTTCCTATAGGGTAGCTTCCTAGGGTATATTACAACTACGGCGATATTCCCAGAGAATTTACCTTAAGGTACCAGAATTCTAACTCCTGGAGCGAGTATCCCTCGTGAAAGGGATATCGCGACATATCAGAGGACGTATTCTAGACACGTCACATGGCAATCTACGACCTGAACAGAGATTCGTCTCGTAGGAGGGAGATTGACGAGATACGAATTCGGGAAAGAAAAAAGGGGAGCCGCTCCCAAGGCTTCCCTATCCCCCGATTCGTATGCGTGCCTGGCGCCAATCCTGGCGCCATCTGTATTCCTTTTTGCGTAGCTTAACAACTCGGTGTTTTTTCCTGTTTTTCTCGCAAATCTTGGATTTATTCAGCTTTTCATGGCTTCTTCGTCTTCGTTGGCCTCGGATAAGTTGAGTATAGTGTCTGTTATGTATAAATGTAGGCTCTTGGTAAAATTTTGAGTGATTACTAGGATTAATCTTTGATACAAGAGCCGTAGCCTACCAGAGGTGTCCTGGACACTGTCACTCGCTAGGTATAAATTAGTTAGTCAGAGTGACATTCCTGGTTGTTTTGCTTAATAAATTTTAGCTATTTAGCTTTACATAGGATTTCCTTTCGTGCTTAGTATTATTTGGCGAAGTATTCGCCATTCTGGCCTACGCTAGGCCATGTAGCCTAGTCGTTTGGTCCTAGTACTTAATGCATGATTTTGGTTTTTCCGAGTGTAATTAAAATTTTATTGAAGCTTTAGGCTATATTTTATACATTTTAGACTGTGTGGAATATTTCCAAGATTGTATACGTGAGAGTTTCGGTGAATTAGGTAATCGATTCTCTTGGTGCCTAGGCTAATTGCTTATGGAGCCTTAGTATACTTTATTATACTCCCCGGTTGCTTTCTTTTCTTCGGAGAAGGTATGCAATCCCTTTCCCTCTGTTTAAGCCGTGGGCTTATCCCTAAGTGGTTTTTTCCGAATTTATTTTCGATAAAACTATACTAGGGTGTTACTGTACCTTCCTGTTCCAGCAGAGTCTGGTTCAAAGAGGGACAGAACAACAGAGTTTTTAGTCTGAGTCCGTGTTGTTTGGCTTGGGGCAGAGTCTCCCTCGCTGACCTAACACTTACAAAGGGAGCTTAGCTCCCTTAGGTCACTATCGAAGGTTTCTGTAGTTATGATTCCTTCTTGTGTGATCGACCAGACTAAGTCCTGTTGCTGTTCTCGGGGAGGATAAATCTTCCCTTGGGAGTAGCAACGCCTTCCTTGCTTTGGTGCTCTGGAAGCTGGCAGGTATTATACTACTGCGCTGGCCCTTTCCCTTAGATCTCCCTTAGGCTAAGACAAAGTTCTTGGCTGCGGGTGATCTGTCACTAAAGCAAGGTTGGCAGGACCCTCTTGTCCCTTCCCCCTCTATCTCCGTAATGGCCTAGCCATTACTGTACTGTACCTTGCCGGCCGGCAGAGCTGGCCGGCAGGGGTATTACTGTACTGTATGTCATTCTACTTCTGGACCTAGTATAGGTTGGGATATGGAATTGACTAAGCCCATTGCCGGCCGGCAGAGATGCTGGACGGCAAGGGTCTTATGTTTTCGAGTGCTGCCCGGACCTCTCTTGGTCCCTAATCCATGCCTGCCGGCAGAGCCGGACGGCATTGGTCAAGGAAGCCTGAATTAAGTTTCTCCCCTTCCTTATATGCACTCTTTCGGTTGCCGGGCTTGGGGGGTTGTGTACACTCTTATCCCGGCATCCATTCTATTTTCTTCTAGTGCTGTACCTGTCCCGGCTGCCGGCCTATGAGGCCGGCAGCCGGGCAGGTGTAGTCTTCTGGTTCTTTTGCTGCCGGCTGGCATCGGTCTTGTACCTTTGCCGGCCGGCTTATGTCAGTCCTTGTCTGCCGGCCACCAAGGGTGTGGCCGGCAGCTGGGTACTACCTTGTGTAGTTGCTGGCCGGCATTCATTGCCGGCCAACACTGGCTGTTGCTGGCCGGCAGCTGCTGCCGCCGGCACAGGCATTTGAACCAGAGGGCTGCCGCCCTATAGCTGTTAAGTAGTATACTTTAAAGCTAATTGTGGTGTGTGCCGGCCGGCAAAGGCAGGCCGGCACACACCCTCCTATACTGTACTAGTATTCTTCTGTATAGCATATACAGTAAGAAGAAAACTATAGTAAAAGTTTAGGTACAGCACTGTATCTTCTAACACTATTGTGTTTTCTTGCACGGCCCTTTGCTGTTGCCTTCAGACAAGAAGCAGAGTTCTTCCCTGTCTATTATCCCGGATTTTAAAATCATTGCCTAGGTGTGAGCTCCACCTGTTTCCTCTGGAAACTTTGCATTGGTTACTCTAGTAGAGATAAACCATTTTGATTTTATTATCTGGAAGGATGCAGCAATGGGTTGTGAGGGAAACACAAGTGTGTGTCTTTAATTTCTGAATTGTTATGCTATACTATGCATATCCAGTGATACATAGTTCACTTGATACTCATGGAAATTTCTTCTCTTTACAGAAGGACACTCCGAAGTGGGGAAGTGCTTTCTGCAATGTCAGCAGCAAGAACCTCTGCGGACATGAGTTTTGTAGGGGACACGCAGCATACGCTGTCTCCAAGGATGATCTCCGGTATTGGGACCCTCAGGTATGTACTGTGTGCACTAACCTGATTAATGAGACATTTAAATAGCTAGGAAGAAGCTTCGTACCTGGGTAAGGGGCTTCCAAAAGTACACTTCTGGCCCTTATCTTCCAAGTGAGAAGATGAGGGCGTATCTTTTCCCTAAGGCATCAGCTGATGCAGTGATTCCCCAGCCTCAAGAGGAGATCCCCTAAGTTCAGATCCAGGTGGATGCTGAAGTCGCGGTCGCGATGCAAGACATCCAGCTAAATGACAGGATATCTGATGTGGACGGGTGTCAGGAGGAAGACCTCCTTGCAGAAGCCCAGGATGAAGTTCAAGCCCCTCTACATCGGCCGGTCTCCCAGTAGAGCTGGGACAGGCCCTCTCTTCTATTGTTGGAATGATCCAACAAATGCAGAAGGAGAATCAGGAGAAGGCGGCTGCAATGGAACTGCGAATGCAGTGCCTTGCAGAATCACATGGGCCCCAGAAAAGCTCAATGTGAAAGACCTTCCTTTGTGCTCGGATGCTAACCCATGGAGGTATGCTGAGCACATGTCGATGACGACTGGAAAGATCGTCATCTCGGATATGCTGGGCTCAGTTCCCCTGGAGGGTGGAATTCTGGCCCAGCAAGGCACCATATCCGGACTGTTATGTCCGGCTGAGGAAGGAACCAGCTTCAAAGGAGGAGGCAGAGCCGAAGGAGGTCATAGTGATGACCATGCTAAGGCTCAAGCTCTACTTTCATCTTCGATGAAAGAGAGGGGCTTCTATAACTCAAAGGTAGCTGCATTGAATAGGAAGCTCCCTTCCTTTGTGTCCTCGCCTACTAGAGCCTTCCCCCTTTTACAGAAAGGGTTTCTGGCGAAGTGAGTTCGATACAAAAGAAAGACTGACTGCCTCAATGTCTCTTCAGACTACTCTCGAGACGATGGCAAGTGACCCCAAGGTCCATGAAATGTTCATGGTAGTGGCCAAGCCTCATCTGGCCACAGTGACGAAGGACCTTTATGGCTTCGTCAAGGCAAGGAGAGCTTGTAGGGAGTTCGTGTTTACCTCGGCTACAGTGAGGCACGAGCTAAAGAAACTAATCTCCTCCAACATTTGGGGAAAAGACCTTTTTCCCTACCGACTTGGTCAAAGAAGTTTTTGATAAAGCCACCTTGGAGAATAGAAACCTTCTCCAGAAGTGGGACCTGGCTATCAAAAGAAAGTCTTCCCCGGATGAGGGTCCTCAACCAAAGAGGAAGACTATGAGGACTAGGCTACCGTCTCGGCCAGCCAAGCCTCTTAGACAGCAACAGCAACTGCAATTGCCATTGCCCCAGTGCCCCAGATCGTGGCACAAACCCCGACCACCTTTCAGTGGGTACCCCAGGCCGTGTCGACACAGTCCACGGCATTCACCCCAGCGTTCGAAGGGCAGTCTACTTCCTTCCGAGCAAAGCCTAGAGGAGCAGCCAGAGGCTCGTCTAGACGCCCCTCAAGGGGAAGGGGATTCAGGGGTGGTCGTGGTCAGGAAGGCAAGACCTCAGGACGGCAGTCCAAGTGAGGTGATACCGGTAGGAGGGAGACTTCTGAAATTTCGGGATCGGTGGACCTTCGATCCCTGGGCCCACAGCCTACTCAAGAATGGATTGGGCGGGAGCTGGTACAGCACTCCACCCCCGTACCTTCGGTTTTTCCAACACTCCACCCCCGTTATGGAGGAGTACGTTCAAGAACGGTTGGAGAAAAAGGGTGAAGCCCATCAATTTCTAAGGGAGGCTGTTTTGTGTTCCCAAGAAAGACTCGGAAAAGCTCAGAGTCATTCTGGACTTGTCGCCACTTAACACGTTCATAGTGAATTGCAAATTCAAAATGCTAACACTGCAACACATAAGGACCTTACTGCCCAAGAGGGCATATTCCGTCTCTATAGACTTGTCAGATGCCTACTGGCACATTCCAATTAGCCATCGACTCTCCCCCTACCTAGGGTTCAGGCTACAGCGAAGACTATACGCCTTCGGAGCCATGCCATTCGGGCTAAACATAGCCCTAAGGATTTTTACGAAGCTTGCGAGCGTAGCTCTCAAACAATTTCGCCTAAAGGGAATTCAGGTAGTAGCCTACCTGGACGACTGGTTGGTGTGGGCAGCATCCGAGACAGAATGCTTGCAAGCTTCCAGTCAGTGATCCAGTTCCTAGAGTACCTAGGCTTCAAGATCAACAGAAAAAGTCTCGACTTTCTCCATCTCAAAAGTTCCAGTGGCTAAGATCCACTGGGACCTTTTGTCACACCGTTTCTCCACCCCAGCGAAGAAAAGGAAGGAGATAGCGGGTTCTGTCAAGAGACTTCAAGATTCCGAAAGGATATCAAGACACGAGCAGGAGAGAGTACTGCGCTCTCTCCAGTTTGCTTCGGTGACAGACCCAGTGCTAAGAGCACAGCTAAAGGATGCAATCGGAGTTTGGAGAAGTTATGCATCAAACGCGTGAAGAGATCTGAGAAGACCAGCCGCTTCGGCTAAGTACTCTTCTCAGGCCTTGGTCCCAAGCCAGACATCTAAAGAAGTCAGGTTCTTCTTCAGCCACCTCCCCCGTCGGTGACGATTCACTCAGACGCCTCAAAGGAGGGATGGGAAGGTCACTCTCATCGGAAAAAAGTCCAGGGGACTTGGTCCAGGCTATTCAAGACCTTTCTCATAAAACTTTCTAGAAGCTAGGGCAGTGCTCCTTACCTTAAAGAAAGTCTCCCCGCGTCATTCGTTCCACATAAAGTGGTAATAGACAGCGAGGTAGTTGTAAGATACTTGAATCGACAAGGATCGAGGTCACCACCTCTCAACCAGGTGATGTTGGCCGTCTTCCGATTGGCGGAAAAGAAGAAGTGGTACCTGTCGGCAGTTCACCTTCAAGGAGTCCGCAATGTGACAGCGGACGCTCTATCCAGGTTCACACCGATAGAGTCAGAATGGTCCTTAGATGCAGGATCATTCTCCTTCATTCTGAATCAGTCCCAGAACTGCAGATAAGACCTCTTTGCGACGAAAGACAACAAGAAGTTGCCCCTGTACGTGCCCCGTACGAGGACCCCTTAGCGGAAGCAGTGGACGCGATGTCCCTCGACTGGAACAGATGGTCCAAGATTTATCTGTTCCCTCCTCACAACCTTCTGTTGAGGGTCCTCAACAAACTGAGATCCTTCAAAGGGTAGCGGCAATAGTGGCCCACAAGTGGCCGAACAGCGTGTGGTTCCTCCTGGCATTGGAACTGTAGCTGAAGTTTGTACCACTACCAGATCCAGTTCTGACCCAGCGAGTCCAGAAGTCAACTGTCTGCGCTTCATTACAGAAAACCCGGACCCTGCAGTTCATGATTTTCTCTCCCTAGCGGTGAGAAAGCGTTTCGGGATTTCGAAAGCCAGTATAGACTTCATTGAGGAATATAAATGCAAATCTACTAGAAGGCAATATGAGTCATCTTGGAGAAAATGGGTGGCCTCTTGTCAAGGCGAAGATTCCGCAGGAGATCTTGACAGACTTCTGCTTATCTTTTTTCCCCACCTCCATGGTCAAGGGTTGGCAGCGAACACGATTTCAGCGTGTAAGTCTGCTTTGACAAGACCCATTCTATATGCCTTCCAGGTCGACCTAGGTAACGAGATCTTTAATAAAGTCCCGAAAGCCTGTGCTAGGCTCAGACCTTCAGCACTTCCAAAGCCCATTTCATGGTCTTTAGACAAGTTCTTCATTTCGCTTCTCTGTTGAGCAATGAAGAATGTGCGATAAAGGATTTGACACAAAAAGTTATTTTCCTAATTTGCACTCGCGTCCGGGGCCAGGGTTAGTAAGATTGTAGCCTCTCGAGAGAGGCAGGTCGTGTTCAGTTCCTGGATGGGGAAGAACTGAACCTGTTTCCGGATCCTACGTTTCTCGCCAAGAATGAGTTACCCACCAACAGGTGGGGTCCCTGGAGAATCTGCCCTCTGAAAGAAGATGCATCTCTATGTCCAGTAGAATGCCTAAAGGTCTATCTTCATAGAACTTCAGACTTCAAGGGTGGTCAACTATTCAGGGGAGAAACATCAGGCTCAAATTTATCTCTGAATCAACTCAGAGCAAAAATCACATATTTTATTCGCAGAGCGGATCCTGACAATACACCCGCAGGTCACGATCCGAGGAAAGTTGCCTCATTCTTAAATTTCTTTAATTGCATGGATTTTGAACATCTCCGTTCATACACTGGCTGGAAGTCTTCCAGAGTGTTCTTTCGCCACTATGCGAAGCAAGTAGAGGAACTAAAAGAGATCTGTGGTAGCAGTGGGTCGCGGTGTTAACCCTACTGTTTAACTCTGCGAGGAACAGTGGTCTTAATTGGGACGATTAATTCCAGGGTGAGTGTGTAGTTACATACTGTACTACAAACTAAGTGAGGGCACTGTGTTGCCCATCCAGACTGTTCCATTTCCGAAGGTGAACCTAGCATAAGTGCAGACATGTGTGCCGAGCGTTTCTAACGCTAATGTCATTGATTTGTAATACAGGCTTTTATGACTTTGATACCTCGGTATCTTAAAAGTGGCATCTAATGTTTTTCTTTCAGACAAACAAGCCTTGTTTACTATCATACTTATGCTTAAAGTTTTGGGTTATCCTCTTCTTATATATATATATATATATAATTGTGGTTAACCTGTCTATTTATTGCCTGTCAATAATCTGGTTCTTGAGAACCTTGCGTCTCCTTCACCTGTGTCAATTTACTGGTATAATTGAGCATTCATTCTATGTACCTTATCTGGGATAATTCTAATAGAATTGTTCCTTTATGCAAGCTATGTTGCATTGGTTTTCCTCCTATGCGGATATAAAACCTTTGTCCAATACAAGTATTGTGCGGAAAACTGGTCGATATTTCATATTGACGCAGTGGTCCTTTACAAACTATGCTTTACTTAATATAGGGCGAGACCACTATATTAGCTTGCCTGGTATTCGTACATAGATATATGTACTCTTCGAGACTTTTCCAGAGTCTAGTAGGACTCTTCCCTGTAGGGGGCAGGAAGCTCTAACATAGTTTATAGTTAGTTGAAAAGATGTATAACGGTAACATCTTAGGTCTCTAGGTCTAGTCGACCGGGAAAAAATTACCTCCGGGGAGTACGGCACGTTCTGAGAATCCACAGATACAGTAATGCTCTGGTACACTTCCATCAGGACGACATGGCTTGAGCCCAAAAAACGGATTTTGAGCGAAGCGAAAAATCTATTTTTGGGTGAGATGGCCATGTCGTCCTGATGGACCCGCCCTTGCCTTTCTAAGAAAGGGCTGTAGGACCCCTCCCTACATACAGTATCTGTAGCACCTCGTGTACGCTACAAGGAATACAGATGGCGCCAGGATTGGCGCCAGGCACGCATACGAATCGGGGGATAGGGAAGCCTTGGGAGCGGCTCCCCTTTTTTCTTTCCCGAATTCGTATCTCGTCAATCTCCCTCCTACGAGACGAATCTCTGTTCAGGTCGTAGATTGCCATGTGACGTGTCTAGAATACGTCCTCTGATATGTCGCGATATCCCTTTCACGAGGGATACTCGCTCCAGGAGTTAGAATTCTGGTACCTTAAGGTAAATTCTCTGGGAATATCGCCGTAGTTGTAATATACCCTAGGAAGCTACCCTATAGGAACTTCCATCAGGACGACATGGCCATCTCACCCAAAAATAGATTTTTCGCTTCGCTCAAAATCCGTTTATTAGGAGACATACGTCTCTTGAGTGAATTTGGCTAGGTTCTTGAACGTAGTGGTTGGTGCCAACCACGTCGCGGTTTAGCGTCGTCCTACGAAGACGCAGACATTTTAACCTCGCCTTTCCTGTGGTGAGGGGGAGCGATCTGGGGATCGTCCACATGATCGCTCGAGGGGAGTTCCGTTCGCTAATCAAGGTCTGACATATCCTTTGGCCTTTTGACATTCCTTCTCCCAGGGGTTGGGGAGCATGGAAGAGGTCCCGGGCTGGGATTATGACGGACACGAACGGACGCACCCTCCACTGCACTGACATTGAACACTAGCACTTTTAATTATTTCCCATTAGATCTTAATAGGCCTTTCCGTCGCGAGAGATTATACTCTTTGGTCAAGGGCTAGAAAGAAAATACAATAGAATATATGATTAATATTAGTATTCTCAAAATCGAAATATAAAATAACGATACAAGTAATTGTGAAAACAAAAAACGATTGTCAAGAGTATTACGTATCGTAGATTGACTGCATTGCATTCTTATATGTGCCATTGAACACTAGCATTTTAAACTATTTCCCATTAGATCATAATAGACCTCCCCGTTGCGAGAGATTATCCTCTTTAGCCAAGGGCCAGAATGAAAATACAATAGGATATATGAATAATATTAGTATTCGCAAAAGCGAAATATTAAATAACGATACAAGTATTGTGAAACAAAAACGATCGTTTAACATCTGACATCTCCCTTAGTAATACTACGAGCGTAAAATGACTGTACGCTCGAGAAAAACTCTAATATCGAAAATTGACTACGGAAAATATACTAAAAGGACAAATATATACTTAAAAACAATATATTTCCCTACATTATAAACATACTTATGCTTAGTAAGCTAATATTTTAAAAATTTCTTGCAAGAAAAGAAAATAATTCACATAATGCAAATCATACTAATCAGATTACGTCATAGGATTGTGACGTCATCACGATAGTGGACTGAATTCCTTCAAGGTTATCACATTACGCTCTGCTAAGAGTTACGTCACAAAATAGTGGCATCACAATGTTTAATGTAGAAATGTCTTCCTTCCATTATAACTTTAAGAGTTGTTTGTTAATAAAGTAGGGGGAAAAAATCTTTGATCCCTCAATGTACGAACATGGAAAGAAAACAAATACATACATGCTCACTGCTAATTACAGTGCGGGAAGTAAGAGCAGCTCCAAAGTCGGTCTAGACCAACACCCAAAGTTCAACAACAGAAGAGCCATCTTGAAAATCAAGTTCAATTAAACTGTCCAAGTTGGACCAGCAAAAAAAAACTATCCTATACAATATCGTCGATAGTTGAAAGGCAGCAAAAGCTATCAACAATAATCAGGCAAAAGGTACTTCACCAAATTGTAGAATAAAGTAATAAATACACGAAACGAATTCACAAGGTGTTGACTCGATCAACAACAGAGAATTTCTGAAGAATGTTGGGAATGGTTCTGATAACCTATAAGTGATGGCGCTCATGCATGACCACCTACAGTCACGGCGGCGATCGCCAAGAATTTTAATTTTCTGTCGTGCCGCATCGAAACGCGGGATTTAAGCTATAAATATGTAACTACCAGGGAAGTTACATATTTAAAAATGACATTTGTTACCTCTCTCATCTTATTGCCATCTAGACTATGCCAGTGCTGTTGCCAATTACAAAACAATTTCTTGATGCTAGGTAGGAAATCATTAAAGGGAATATGATACCTTCTTGGTAGCAACTCGGATGAAGCATTCTTCGGCAGTAACTCTGCCTTCTCATTCCCAGACACTCCTACATGTGCTAGAACTCAACAAAATCGAACCATTATACCTCTCCGACCAATAATAAAAAGCCGTTCTAAAATCTTTAAAACTAGGGGGTTACTAAAATTAAAATCTTTTAAAGCTTGAAGGACACTCCTTGCATCACTAAAAATAGTATAATTACCCTCCTTCTCCAACGCTATTTTCTCGATAGTGGTTAGTATGCCATATACTTCGGCAGTAAATATGGAAGCTGTCAGAGAAAGTGCACCTCTACAATTAAAATCATTACTATGTACTCCAAATCCAACGCCAGCATCAGATTTGGAGCCATCAGTATATATAAAAGTCGATCCCCTATGTTCTGCAACATGTTCCATAAAAGGAGACCTGGACTCTTAAATCAGTCATATTCTTCTTAATTCCAATAAAATATTTACAAAAAGATACCTCTGGTAATTTTCATGGAGGTGTTAATGATACTTTAAATGGAAGCACCTTAATTCTAATTATATTCAGACTGCTTAATAATTGTTTCACCCGAAAGCCATAAGGTTGAGGAGATTTAGGGTGCAACTCAAATTATGATGTGTGTCTTACAAGGCTTGCAGTCTGAAAGGCTAAAGAGTTAGGGAGACTTTGCAACCTAAACCAATACCAAACAATAGAAGACTTTCGGTAAAGGTCCAAAGATAACTCTCCAGCATCAACAAGGAGACTTGTAATAGGCGAAGTTCTAAACGCTCCTGTGGACAATCTAATACCAGCATGATGTATTGAATCTAACATCTTTAAACGCCTTGGGGTGGCTGAGGAATATATTTCACATCCGTAACTAATTTTTGAAAAAATCTAGGCCTTGTATAATTTTAAAATAGTATTGCAGTCTTCCACCCCCCCCCCCCACCCGATGTCTGGGAAAATACTTTTAAAAGATTCAGAGCCTCAAAACAGTTAGCTTTTAATGCTTTCAAGTGAGACACCCACGTAAGCCTACAATCAAATATCAAACCTAAAAATTTAGCTTCACTTACACATGGGATACATTGACCTTTAATGTATATATCCGGGTCTGGATGTACTCCACGGATACGACAGAAATGGACAATAGTAGTTTTACTTGTCGAGAGCTTAAATCCATTCATATCGGCCCACTGGGTAATTTGGTCAATTGAGAGTTTTATTTTTCTCTCAACCATTGCCATTCTAGCTCCAGCAAATGATATGGAGAGATCATCCACAAATAATGTTGAGAGAATAATCCCGGGGAATGACTTAGGATATCCCATTAATTGCTAGTGTAAAGAGGGTTACACTCAGCACACTACCCTGGGGAACACCTTCTTCCTCACATTTACTCTCTGATAGAGCTTCCCTCACTCTCATTTGAAAAATTCTACGTGAAAGAAACGACTGAATAAATAGTGGTAGCTCTCCTCTTATTCCTAATTTATGAATTGTTTTAAGTATACCGTATCTCCATGTGGTATCATATGCCTTTTCAAGGTAAAAAAAAAAAAAAAGACTGTCAAATGGTGCTGTTTGGAAGCAAAGGCTTCACAAATAGATGACTCAAGTCGTATCAACACATCTGTCATTGAGTGCATTTTTCTGAATTCACATTGAATCGGTAATAAAATACCCTTCTTTTCAAGGTACCAAATCAGTCTTACATTGACCATCTTTTCCATGATTTTACATAAAAAAGATGTGAATGCAATAGGTCGGTAGTTTGCTGCTAAAAACTTGTCGTTACCGGGTTTAAAAAAAGGCTAAAATAATGGCTAGTTCCCAAACACTTGGATAAATATGATCATGCCATATTCTATCAATAATGCTTTAAATAAATAACTTTGTATTAAAATGTACATGTTTAATCATTGCATATGGAATTCCATCGGGTCCAGGGGCTGTATCGTTACAATTAGTAAGAGCGGAATCAAATTCTCTTTCAGTAAAAGGAGAATTATATAACTCTTCCCTTCCTGTTACTAAATTTAAAATTTTCTTTTCTTCATTGCTCCTATACTGGTCACCAGGAGCTCCTTCACACTCGCATGATACATTTGAAAAATGGTCAGCCAGGGCATTGCTGACATCATTTGCTTCAATCACATACTGACCATTTACCTTCAACACTGTGGGTTCAGGGTAAATTTGCCTGCAATCTTTTTTATTTTCCTCTATACAGAAGATGGTGGTGTTCTACTGTTAATGGAGGAAACAAAAGACATCCATGACTGGCGCCTAACTTCCTTCATGGCACGATGGAACTGTGTTCTACATTTCTTGTATATAATCAAATTGCCCTCAGTGCGTTGTCTGCGCAGTCGAGTTAAAGACCTTCTTGTGGCTCTGTACAGGGCAGTTAGTTCTGAAGACCACCATGGGACTGGTCGTCATTTGAATTACCCTGTTGTTTTGGGAATTGAATTAACTCCTGCTGTATGAAGGGTTCCATTCAGTAAGTCTATGGCATCATCAATATTTTGAAACTGTTCTGCATCCCCCTCAATTTCACTTAGCTCACGATATCTATCTCATTCCGCTTTATCAAGATTCCATCGTGGAGATCTTTGTAAAGGTGGACCATTGCTGGTGTTCATAATGATTTAAGCATGATCACTAGTATGCCAATCATCTAATGTCCTCCAATCGAAATCAAGGAGGCAGTTAGAACTTGCAATTGAAAGGTCAACGCATGACAACGTACCTGTCTGAACATGGAAGTGTGTGGGCTCTCCAGTATTAAGGAGTCCAACATCCTCCTTTTCGTCAATTGATGATATATTGCCCCTGGTGTTTGCTAAAACATCACCCCACAAAGGATGTCTACCATTCAAATCTCCAAGTAAAAAAAAAGGTTGAGGGAGCTGTTGAATCACCTCTGCTAAATCATCATACGATATGTTATCATTTGGAGGCAAGTACAGCGAACAAATTGTATATTTTCTCCCTATATCAATCTGTACAACCACTGCCTGCAGAGGTGTACGGACAGATAAAGGTATTTTGGGAACATCTCGACGAACGTATGTGAGACTTCCGCCATGGCTCCCTACTCCATGATCATAAGGTGTCCTATAGCTAATATATTTGCAAGGACAAAGGGTATTAGCATCAAGCTTGCTCTCCTATAGACATACAATTATGGGGAAATGCTCGTGAATTAATAGCTCAAGTTCTTCATATTTGACCCTTAAACCCTGACAATTACATTGCAAAATGGGGGAAAAAACTATGGTTTATTTTTTGGAAGAACTTCTAGATGAAGTCTTCCCATTAGCAATTTTTTATCTAACGCTATTTCCCTGTGGCTTTATTAGAGAGGGTCTGGATAAATATGGTTTTGTGTTTGTGCTTTTCTTGTTGTCCTTTTGATCCAAATGTTAAGGGGGATGTTGGACCTCAACTTAAATGTCTGATTTATTTAAATTGTCTTCTGGTTGATCAAAAACATCAACGGATAAAACATCATATTCATTTGATGTCATAACTCTAATATTTCTTATGGAAAGGGGTGAGAGAGATGGAGATCTCTCTCTTTTCCGATTTATAGGTGGTGAGGAGCTAATAGGTTTTTGCACCTAGTAACTTGGTTTTGGGTGGAACCTCTCTCATGGCCTGAGAGAGGTTAGTACTATTGTTGGTAATGGGAGATGAAGTTTGTATAGAAATGGGCAGTGGCAAAGCCTTGGAAGGCAATATACTTACCTTGTCATGCAAAAATTTCCTATCATTAGGTGATGTATTTCTTTTCTTAGAATTACTGGCAGCACTATGTGGGTTCGATGTCTCCTTTGGTATATAGTCTTTTGGCATGTCCCACACTTATGTGTTCTACACTGAACTTGTTGAGGGCAGCTTCTTCAAACTTATAAATATCGCAGTTCTTGTCAGTGGATTTATGGTTTGAATTGCAGTTCAAACAGCTGGCCTTAAGTGTCCAGTCTCCATGATAAGGTCTGAAACATATGCTACACATTTTTTCATTTTTACAAACTTTAGAAGGATGTCCAAATTTGAAACACTTGAAACATTGTAAACGCTTTTATTTGAAAGGTCGAATTTTAATTCTTTCATTTTCAATATCGATATGGAAAGGCACATTGGCATCCTGGAAAGTAAGGATAATCATTAACGTCCCAGGAATCTTATGCACTTTCCACACTGATAATGGGCACATGGCTAGTATTTCCTCTTCTGTAAATTCATACAGATCTTTATTGAAGACTACTCCCCTTTCGTAACTAAAATTTAGGTGGGGTTTGACATCTAACATAGCCTCATCACTACTTGTCTTGAGGTTAGACAGTATTACTGATTGCGTGTATGATTTTGCATGGATTAGGAAGCTATTTTTCCCAAAGTGCGATATATCACCTGGCGCAATGGTTCCTACCTTTTTCTGAATTAGTTTACTAATTTAAAAATAATTTACATTACTCCCTTTAGGCTCGGCAACAAGCCACATTGGTGATTTTGGCTTTCTCTGGGGGAGCATAGTTATATCAACATCTCTCTCATCCCAGTCAGCAGGTCTATATACATCCAAATTGTTTGGTATCTTATCACATAGGGAACCCATGACATTTAAGTTATTAATTTTGATATTATTGATATTACACATTGCATTCAATGCTTCTTCATGATTATTATAAGATATCCATGAATGCCATTTTTCATTTTCAAATTTCATTCTTATTTCTTTTATCACTCCATAGCATCTAAATGCTTTATATAGCATATCATAATCAGTATTTATTGGAATTTGGGTAACATGAAGGATTCGAAGTTTCCCTTTGTTACCCAACTTAATTGGTTTTAAAACATTAGCAGAGGGGTCCTTTTTTGTTCCTAGGTCGTCAACAGAATTTTCCTTAATCAAATTAGCAGAGGTCGTCAACAGCGCCAGGGGAGAGTCAGCGTATCCAGGGGATGGGGGTTCGTTGCTTAAGAATCCATTAGACGAGGTTGAGAGAGAGAGAGAAGGGTTAGTTTGATGTACCTTCTCGAGAATATTAGGCTATCACACATCAGAAAGGAAATTTGCACTCTCCACTATCAGCACAATGAGAGAATACTTACCAGATGGTCAACTCCATACCCTACCCATAGGATAGCATCAAAACAGATATAGAGGCACAGGTGTAAGCTGCCTTCTTCGGGATGGCTGAGATCATCCAATACTCTCACATATAGCTTTGAATGCAAACACCTCCCAACTGTGACACCTCCTCCCATTCATCAAAGCAGGCAGCAATAACGGATGTATAAACATCCACGCCAGAGGCTATAATGGATGTAGAAACATCCAAACCAAAAAAAAAAAAAAATAAGATATATATATATATATGTACATAACATATACATATATATATATACAGTATATATATATATATATATATATATATACACACATATATATATATATATATATATATATATATATATATATATATATATATATATATATATAATATATATATATATATATATATATATATATATATATATATATATATATATATATATATATATATATATATATATATATATATATATTTATATATATAAGGGAAATTTTTCTCATAGAGTTTGGAAAGCAATACTAAAAAAAGTTTATAAAATTAGGAATAAGGTTGAAGTAATATTGAGAGAAAGAAAAAGATGAAAAAGAGAAATTTAGATTAGAACTGGGGGAGCAATTTCCCCAAGTTCGGGAGCCCTCTTGCCCGTCACCAAGTTTCAGAACAGGAATGATATGCCATGCTGAAGATCAATGACTTCATCGAGGCATTCTCTTATTAAGAGGGGTCAAAGCAGGAGTAATTGAAAGTATATGTACTGAAAGGGATGGTGATGGTGGTCTTGGGGGTATTTTCTGGGTTCATGGGCTCCTCATGATAACCCTTTTCACATCTACGCATACGTGTAAGCCCACCTGTTAATAGGTACCAGGCGGACGTTAGTAAGCTTAGAATGACTACATTGTGTCCTGAAGAGTGACATTGCTATAAGGGAACGATAAGCACCAGTGTCTACCAAACACCACGCATCAGTACCTGCATCATGTAAAAAGAAAAGATATATGACAGCGTACGCCACTGCAACAAGCGATGACCTACTTACAAGTTTTTGGGCAACTGACAACTGTCTGCACATTTCTTCACAGCAGCCCCGAATCTGGAGTGGTAGTAGCACAACTGCGACCGATGGCATCAGTAAGTAGCTGTAGAGGTTGTTGGTGGGGCATGAGTGAGGAGCGACATGTGTAGGAGGTGGGCGGCTTTGTCGCATAAGGGCACGACTTTAGTCATCAGGCCGTTCATGGGCAAAGTATCAACATTGGGGATGGCGACGTGTATAGTTTCAGTTAGGCGTCATACCCAAAGGGTACAAAGTATGTTCAATTCCCAAGGAGAGCCATCTGCAGCAAGTTGCAGGCAAGCTATACAGGTCATTTCCCTGATGGCGAACGTACCCTTTCAGTACCACAATGGTTGTTTAGACAGCTGAAAAAGCTTGGCTATATGAGTGGCTGGCGATGATGAGTAATGCTCCAGGCAGTATGTTTTGAGGGGTGTCCCCTTAATCGCAAAGCCAGTCAGAGATTTCAGGGAAAGTATTCTCAGGGATCGCCACGAGGATATAGTCTGCTTTTCTGCTTGAGAGTGTCACGACGTTAATGCAAAATTGAACATCGGCATGCTGAAACCAGCCAAATGCTTCTCTACTGGGTCAGTGGGCGGCATCGTCAACGATTAGGGAGCAGCAGTGAGTACCTGGTCACTCCATGCTGGTTTTTTGTTGACACATTTTCAAAAGCATAAATATATCATTAAACCATATAGTGTCAGCTCAGTATATATAGCAAAAAATCAATACTAAATGAACATAATAAACATATAAAAAATTATTCCATAGATGAATGACGAGCTTTGTTAGATGATAAACAACTCCCACCGAGGTTGTAGACAAGCAAACAGTTTGAAATGCATTAATTTTAACGTTTTTATTCTACCAATGTTTAGTGCATAATATCATTGATATTATCATGAGATTTAAAGTACTTATATAATCCATTTTTGAAGTTGTCAAAAGCTCAAAAACCATAACAATAGTAGAAAATCTAGACGGTTGCTGAGGTTGTCTTGTGGAAGGAACAGCCACACACAAAAAAGAAAACATTTGATCATCTGATTTACCATCTCTCCTACGGAGTGATCCTACCCCTCTTTTTAAAATCCTGTCTACTATCTCATGTTATGGACTTTGTAATCTAATCATCAAGGATATTTAATTGATTAGCCTATATTTCTATTATTTTGCTATTTCAAACACATTAATATTTTATTTGCTAGGAATATACTTAACAATATAAAACATATCGAAAAGCAGGTTGAAAGTTATTAACTTGAACTGTTTGTTTAGTTATTGCCATGGTACTGTTCTACTATTTCCTGTAATGTATTTGTATTTAATAACTTTAGATTAAATTTGCCAATTTTGTTCCCATTCAATGTGGCCTTCGTAATATCCTTTCACGTTTTGAATATACCCCAAGTGTGAAAAAATTCTAATACATTTAATTTTATAATATGGCTCTGGCTAGTGAGCCTACTGCTTCACGTGAGGCGGCCACTGACATTAAAATTTTCTTCATCGTTTCTGGAAGAATCTCTATCGTCTCTTGAAGGTGAACCCATGCCTCAAGCACGTGTAGAAACGCGCGTGTCTGCTCCTTCCAAACGACGCATACCACATAAATCGTCATTTTGTTTTTAAATTTACTATAAAAGTTTGATAGTTATTTTAGTTATGATTATGATGTAATTAGTGCTTAAAATGAACAAAATTTATATTTCTGTATTTGGAACATCGCTCCAAGACTTCAACTTTGATGTTTATTCGAAATGAATTGATAAATAATCACACTGTTAATACTCATGTTATTATTCACAATGAATTTAACTAGTATTTGTATCGCTTTCACAATCGTATATGTTAATTCACTCTCTAGTAATATATTTATAATATCACGATTGCGTGTATATCCAGCCGAGTAGAACTAAACAAGTGACTCCGAGCTTAGTATATTTATGCCAGCTAAAAGAAAAAAAAACAGTAGAGTATAACCCAGTGGTACTGTGTAATTTTGGTAATTACTCTAGGATACCTTATTGGTTCTTTTAGGACTTAGGTTTTCAAGAAGTTACGTATGTTAGGTATTTAAATCCTATACTTTGGTTAGCCTACCTGGAACTACTGTACATTCAACTCCAAGTTTTGACATTTTTCTTCATAATTCTTTAATTGATTTTTCAAACCAGGCATTTAATACCATGATCCTATGGGGAACAGAAATCGTAGATCATTACGATTTACGGGCTGCCTAGGGCAAGAGGCCGTGGATTGCACCTTCTCTGCTAGTCTTTATAAAACGAAGATATTATGACAATCCTCTCTCTCTCTCTCTCTCTCTCTCTCTCTCTCTCTCTCTCTCTCTCTCTCTCTCTCTCTCTCTCTCTCTCTCTCTCTCTCTCGAATAGGTATTTAAATTCTGATAGACATAAGGTATGGTTTTGATACAGCTGATTATAATTTTACAATCGAAGCCGTTAAAATAGCTTCAAATTATATAGTTATCATTGTTTTCTTCTTTACACGTTTGCTTGATAGAGTTTATTTCAATATTTCAAGCAAGGATAGGTCACCAACATGGGAATTGAGTGTCGAAAAAAGAGGATTCTTTTTAGCAAGAAGACGATTGTTTTTCAGAATGGAAAAGCACAAAATGACTGATGGAGTAGACACATATGGGGTAAATTTTGGTGCAATGTTTGCTTTTTTTAAATTTCCCCATTTCTCTTGTATGTATACATGTATGTATGTATGTATATATATATATATATATATATATATATATATATATATATATATATATATATATATATATATATATATATGTATATATATATATATATATATATATATATATATATATATATATATATATATATATATATATATATATATCAGAAATAGTCTACAGTAAATTAAATTACATTGACTACTGTATAAGCATATATCTATTTTTTATACTTGTGTATAATCATTTCTTAAAGAAAATTGTGTTCAAACATCTTTGATTGTCAACAGAACCCACAATTAAAGTAAATCTAAATTACGCACTTAGAGCTCCGTAAATATTCTAAAAAGAACGGATATAGTAAAATTATGGTAAAAATAAAATAAAAGGGACAGCAAGTCAAAATCAATAAAGTGACGTAATGAGCTCGAACAGACCTATTCTGTAGGTCCTGTGGGGATAGGAAAACTTAGGAATGGGTGGTTTGCCTCATTCATGGTCAGAAATGAATAAAATATGAGATAGCGAGTCGGAAAAAATATATGGTTAGAATCTCTGACTCGAAATTAAGTATTATATAGTGACCTAGAAAAGTTGTTTCCTTTCTTCAAAATTAAATAAAAAAAAAAAGAATGCGTGAATGGATTAACGACTCCATCAGCCAAAGGGAAACCCAATGTAACTTTCATTAGTAGCTAGAAACCAAATTTGTAACTTTGTATACTACAGTATATACATACATACACTGCACAAGAATAACAAAATATGCTAGGTATTAAATTGAATCATTCAAAGGATTATCAACTACATACAGCAGATTATAAGCACACCCAAGCTTCACTAATGAATCCTGACCAGAATAAAGTGGAGCACTGACTCATTCAGATCAAAAACTAAACATGTTTATCCATTAGCCGGTATATTTGGGAGGGGATGGGGGCAAAATGTGAATAAAATTGTTGGGTACCAGGAGATATAGCGCTATTTCCTAGCATTTGAAAAATATTCTTGAATAACACGGCTAACAAATACCCTTTTATTGCAATAATTAAATAACAAATAACAACAGGTGTTCAAAACAAGTGTTGAAAGAACTAGATAAAAATTATGTGACTGTAAAATAATAATGTTATCGTATCCAACTCAAACCTTAGTTAATGTTTGAGGGCTACGGAGTGACGACGTGGGTAGTGTGATAAAGGTACTTCTGTAGTTCCACTGCAGTAAGAAATTCACGAAGTTTCATCATTTGGCATAAACATACTACTTGACAAAGATATCCGTGAGAAATCAAGAATCAGTCACCAATTCACCTCTTTGTGTTCAAGTGACGAGACCAAAAAGCAAAAGGATTCTGATTCTACTCAAAAGCAATGAAAATATAAGACTTCGAATTTTGAATCTTATGAATTTGGCTATATGTGGGTTCAGAGAATGAACTCAGGTAGAAGGAAATCTGGAACGGAGGTAAAGTCTAAGTAAATACAGACCTGCTACAGGGGACGGCCCCACCCCCTCACAAAGTAA
>NC_090765.1:12292537-12295037 GCF_036898095.1 Palaemon carinicauda | reverse complement strand
TTCTCAATAAGCCAATTTTTTGTGCAATTGAAGAAGGAACAGATCTAATGTGTTTCTAAAGAGTAAATTTGCTGCCGAGAATCACACCTAAAATTCTAAAAGAGTCATACAAATTTAAAGAAACATTATCAATACCGAGATCCGGATGTTGAGGAGCCACCGTCCTTGACTTACTTACAATCATACTTTGAGTTTTGTTAAGATTCAACTTCATACCCCATAATTTGTACCATGCACTAATTTTAGCTAAATCTCTATTGAAGGATTCACCCACCCCAGATCTACATTCAGGGGATGGAATTGATGCAAAGAGAGTAGCATCATCTGCATATGCCACAAGCTTGTTTTCTAGGCCAAACCACATGTCATGTGTATATAGTATGAAAAGTAATGGGCCAAGAACACTACCCTGTGGAACACCGGATATCACATTCCTATACTCACTATGGTGCCCATCAACAACAACTCTTTGAGATCTATTACTTAAAAAATCAATAATATTGCTAAGAAACGACCCACTCACTCCCAACTATTTGATTAACGCGCTCAAAGGCAGCACTAAAATCAAGGCCAATCATACGAACTTCCTGATCACAATCAAGGGATTTCTGTACAGCATTGGGGAATGTAAGAAGGGCATCACATGCTCCAAGGCCTTTACGAAAACCAAATTGCAAACTAGGGAATAGATGATTACCTTCAGCAAACCTATTAAGCTGCTTTGCCCGTAGACGTTCAAAAACTTTAGATAATATGGGAGTTATGGAAATTGGGAGGTAATCCGTGGGACTTGAGTTACCACAAACACATTTACATAGAGGAGTAACATTACTATTTCTCCAACAAGTGCTAAAAGCTCCTCTTCTTGCTAACTTGCGCAAAATAACAGATAACTTTGGAGCTAAGAAATCTGCTGTCTTAATAAAAAAACCAAGGAAAAATACTATTTGGGTCTACACCTCCATAAGCATCAAGGTCCATCAACAGAGCTTTAATCTCACGAGATCGAAAAGCTAAACTAGTTAGTTCAGCCTCAGGAAAACAGGAATGAGGAAGTTCAAGTTATTCATTACTCTGTTTACTGTCAAAAACATCAGCCAAAAGGGTTGCCTTTTCCTTGGGACAGTGAGTGAGTGAGCCATCTGGTTTAAGTAAAGGAGGAACTGTTGCATCTACTGTACACCAAAGAGTGCAGATTTAAAGGTACACCACCATTTATGTTCCTGAGTTGTACCAGAAAGGGTTTCTTTTATGGTTAATTTGTACTCCTTTTCAGTTGAGGCATAAACTCTCTGAGCAAAAGCTCGAAGCTGAGTATAGTTGTTCCAAGTCAAATCTGATCTGTTACCCTTCCAAAGATGATAGGCCTCCTGCTTCTCCAAATAACCAAGTCCACAATCATTACTGAACCACGGTTTGTCCTTCACTCGGTATCTTAGCACACAAGAAGTGATACGCCTATTATTATGTTGACTAGATTCATATTCAAAGGGACAACAGGATCTACACTACTACATAATTTTGACGAACTCAAGCACAAAAGATCATGCAAAATCCCATTCCAGTCTGCTTGGGATTTAATATAAATTTTACAAGAGGATGATATATCAGGGACAGGCTGCTCAGTCTTCACTACTAATGAAATCAAGGCATGATCAGATATCCCGACTGGAGAACCAACCTTACTAGTTATAACGCCAGGGGAGTCAGTGTATACGAGGTCCAAGCAATTACCAGACCTGTGAGTAGTTTCATCTATGATTTGCTCACACCCTGATTCAGAGGAAAAGTCTAAAGCTCTTAAGCCATGGCGATAGGTAGGAGAGATAGAACTTAACTACTCCCTATGGTGAGCATTATAATCACCAACAAAGACAAAAGAAGCCTTTCTATCATCTTCTTTTATCTTAGCCATAATGGTAAGACAATCGAAGATAGAATCATCCATGTCTGGATTCCAGTAGATCGAACACAAATAAAAGTTGTTACGCCTGCCACAAAATTCTATTACCTGAATCTCATGACATCCATATTGATAGCAGGACTTATGAGAAGCAGGGTACTCGGTCCTAATATACACCGCCATTTCCATAGCCCTAGGGATGGCATCATGTTTCAACATTATTGACTTCTTAAAACCAGTTATAAGGAGCTCCGATAAGTGTCTCATATTAGAAACCAAAGTTTCTGAGCTCAAAAGAATATCATACTGTCTAGACGCAACTGTAAGGTCTTGGATATTTGCATGAAGACCACGAATATTGCAATACAGAAGACGACATTGACGAAATCTAGGACGTACTGGTCCCGGACTTCACTCAATGTCTCCAGACAGCATAAGAATTAATAGAAATAAAAAAGAGACATCATACTTAAAAACTAGATTAGCAAAAATTATAACAAAAAGAATATGTACAGAATTATAAATAAAGTGATTGATGAAACCCATAGACTATAGTAAAAACTGGTCAACATGGAAGAGCCGATACACCATGCAAGG
>NC_090765.1:12275037-12287537 GCF_036898095.1 Palaemon carinicauda | reverse complement strand
CTGTGAATGAATGTCAATGTCTCATAATGGTCTGGATTTTCACTTGTTTTGGAATACTAAGTCCGAGGTAGCATTTCCATCCAAGGAAGAGCAATGCGTCCGATGGTTTTAATACGTTTGAAGGATAATGTTGGTGATTATTGTCGTATTAAAACTTTGTTCGTTTTTCATAGAAAAAGGAAGGATTCTGGAAGTTTTCAGTTGAAAATGAGAAAAATCAGTGATTTGATTAATCAAAATCTCAGAGAATTTATCAAAATATAGTTTGAATCATTAAATGCATGGAGATAACAAAAAGACCAGGATTAATAACTTTCATCTGCATTCGGCAAAATCAAAAAGATGTAATCGCTTAAGACAAAGAAAGAATCTAGAAAAGAAGGACTTGAAAAAAATACGAAGCCCTCCTACACAAGTAAACATCAATTACCAGTAACTTTTACTTCATATTGTAATTCCCTCATTATTCTTCCCTCTTAACTGAGACAATATGATTTTTGTTCTCTTGTTTGATATTAAACGTTTAATTCCAGCATCTCACCGTCTCTAGAAATCCATCTGTTGTACGACGGCTTACATAGAAGCTTAGGAGGGTCACGCTTCTCAAACAGTTGTCAAATCAAGGATTTCCTAGAAATGATGAGGACCGTGTATAACGAACCGCGACTGCCATATTTCGACCCTTTCAATAAGCCGAATCGGAAGTTTGGTAAGTTGTTAATGCGTATTGATACTAAGCCAGAACTCGTAATGCATCTATCAACATTCTGTAATTTACATTTATGTTACATTTACCAGTACTATAAAGTAAATATTCACCTACCCTTACCTATGACATATAGTTGTACTATAAACACTATCACTTATTTTCTCATATGCATACACCATTGTATGTATGTTTGTGTGTATAATACTATCAACATCATCTCCTCCTACGCCTATTGATGCAAAGGGCTTTATATATATATATATATATATATATATATATATATATATATATATATATATATATATATATATATATATATATATATATATATATACATATATATATGTATATATATATATATAATTTATATATATATATATAATTTATATATATATATATATATATATATATATATATATATATATATATATATATATCACTAACACTCGTGATTTTAACCAATGTAAATATAAACCACAATGGCATTTAGTATCGAATTCTACCTTTGGGAATATATATCTACTGGAAATTCATTTATGATAAATGCATTCCTGTGTTTTATACAAACACACACTTCCACACAAATCTCTCTCTCTCTCTCTCTCTCTCTCTCTCTCTCTCTCTCTCTCTCTCTCTCTCTCTCTCTCTCTCTCTCTCTCTCTATATATATATATATATATATATGTATTTTATGTTTATATATATTTTATATATACTGCACACATATATATATATATATATATATATATATATATATATATATATATATATATATATATATATATATATACTGTGTATATATATATATATATATATATATATATATATATATATATATATATATATATATATATATATATATACTGCATGTATATATATATATTATATACACACTTCTATACTCTACCAACGAATAAACAATATAGCCTACTATGCACAGACAAAGATACCACCAACAACTGTGGATCAATTCCCCTGATTTTGTTTAGTTGCGTATTTAAGAAATAATATGCATACATACGTGTTAAATATAAATTTAAAGGTCTAATTTAATTTAGGGAAAGGTTGTGTCAATAGGAAGCTTATAGCTTAATTCTATTTCTCACAGTTGCGGTTCTGTCGAGTGAAGATGTTATAGAACACCTAAATGAATTCTTATACTTGAGAAAGATATTCCAAACAATCTGTCTGGTGATCGTAGAAGCAAATGATCTTCGTGTGGACAAACACGTCGTTGATGCCTTCCACAGTGGATGCTTCTTCAAGGTTCCTACTTATACACAACTTTTCGGGATTTTGGATGACATATTAGACATCATACAAGGTATGTGAAGCAACCGTTTCCTGTTGTTTTACTGGAGTCTTTTAAATTATAATTTCAACAAATATTTCGATAAGAACTGCTTTATTCAATATATCGTTTCCTATAATTCTCTGTCCTCTATTAAGGCTAGATACGTCTGCTAAACATGTGTGATTTAATTGCAAAATAAGGCACTTTAATTTCTATATATTATTCAATATATGCATAACACTAGGGAAATAAAAGAAGGGTTTCGAATTATAAATACTTGGTGTCTACTTAGTAGTTAAAATGTATTGAAACTGGCATCACATAGATTCAAAGAAAAGAAAAATAAATATAACGCATTACCACCAAGTCTTGAACAATCAAAAGAGTATCATACTTATGCATAGAAACTTTTCTAAGAATAGAAAAAAAGTATTTATTTTTTTAATTTTCAATATGCAATATATACAATCTATTTAGAGAACATATGTAGGCTCTAGATTAAACGAAAACAAAACCAAGAATTGAAACAGCTCAAACTTCATATCTATACCACCAGATTCTTGCAACTGTCCAGGTGACAACAATGTGGACGCTTCCTGTGCTAGTAAGTTATCTTTTGCTATGATTTTGAGAGATAAACCACAATCTTGGAATAAAATATAAAATCAAGAATGACTCAATATAAAAAAAAGACATCTAAATTGCCATTACTCTAGTATATTTTCAACACCACTGCCATGGTGTGAGGAAACGGATTTACTGCATTTTCCAAAATAATGTTTGGAAAACCTTCAACATCTTTAATATCACTTACAATAATTTTACACATACTCATTTTTTCCTAAATAAATACGTCTAAACCGCATTTCGTCAGTTAATAATAGTCCTAAAAAAATTTTCGTAAGTAATTAATATCAGCAAATCTTCATTCCAGAAGTTGGCAAACGTTGCAAAAAGGAAGACGAATGTGGCGACTACCTCAGCTGTATAGGTGGTACCTGCCAGCTATCTCATTGTCCTCAACCCGACATTGTCAAGAGCTTTGGCATCACAAGCAAAACAATGTATGACTTTGAAGATCCTGAAGTTGGGAATAACATGGTATGGAAAGGTGTCCTCATGAATCCCTTGAATATTCCCTTCGCCAGTGACTTGTTCGGGTCTAGATCCGACAATGCCAATCTCTGGATTCGAGCCAAAGCTGCTGTGGAACCCATCACTGGATATCAACAGAAAGTCACTTTCATATTTCCTTCTGAAATTCTTCAGTTTACAAATAGAACAACGGCAAGGGAAGGGGATGTATATATACATGCAGGAGCTATGCAGTATCGTAATACACATATCAAAAACGATCAGCATTTCATATCTGATTTCACGCCACCTTGGCTGTACAGGGAGACACTACTCTCCACAGGTAAGGATTTTTTTTTCTAAACAAGTTGTTTATGCGAAACACACAAGACTTTTATAATTATTTTGTATCTCGCTTAAAAATCCCTAATTTCCTACGTTTCTTCTTCCTGCAAAAGCTGGGAAATTTCTTTAAACAGTGTCACCTAAGACCAAACGATGTATACTTTTGTTAATGAACTTGCAGTAATCAAGTACTGCCGTAAGTGTGCATGAAAGTAAATCAAGGTTGGGTGAATTACTAAGATTAAACTCGTGTTTTCCATAAGGCCAAGGAAAATATATTTCATGCAACACATTGCAATAGTTTACTACATCAAGTACATGTAAGAGAATCTGGGGGAAAAATGTCAATAGGTCAAACAAAACACTAAAAATAAAAAACTTTTTGTACCCGTGTGATGGAAAAACTCAAATTCTTTAACCTTGAGGGAGGACATTTAAAAAAAAAATTCCAATTAAAGCTCAGTACTACGTAGTTTAAAGAAATATGTACCGATTAAAAGGTAAAAGCAAACTCTGCACCCATACATTCATGTAATATATTTATACTCTAGGATGTTGCCCACGTGGACTTTTACACTGCAGTGGTTACCTCGGTATGTGTGTATTTGGGGAACTACTTTGTGATGGAATATCTCATTGCATCAACGGAGAGGACGAAGATACGCAAATGTGCAATGAACGTAAGTGGAGTTGAGGTACTTCGATTTTGTAAGTGTACCAAAGATGAAGAGGATTGGAGCGTTGATTTCAACTTTTCAGTTAGTCAATTGGGGAACAATTATTATAAAAACTATATTTAACACGTTAATATAAAAGATAGGGATATTTCATTCAACAGAATGTGTTCATTTCCAGATAAAAACCATTTTACACTGAAGTTTTAGTAAACAGAGAACCAAGCCAGTCACTTCAGGAAAATATATGTATAAATAAAAAGAAAATGTATTTGGGCAAGAATACTTTTCCTTCATTTATGAGATTCATGAGTACAGTTGCCGAATTAGTGTATAAAATAAAACATGAAGCTATGTACTAGAGCCTACATTCATATTGGCTTAGAATGTAAGAGTTTAAAGCTATTTTTCCTGTACTTTCCAGCCCGTAAATTACTTTCTGTAAGAAAATAATACTTAGTTTTTTTTCATGTAAATAACCAATTCCTTATAAAAGAAAAAACCATGACTAATAACATAATGTCTGTGTACATGTAAGTCATAATTACTGACATCGACCATGACTAACTTACGATTATAAGAACTGATTAAATTACAGCATAGACCTCAGAAAAATTATAATAAAAAATTACAACTTCTATTCGAAGATTAATGTAATACAGGCTTAATTATCCAACAACTAATTTTACAACACAAAAAAAGAAGCGCCTAAATATACAGAATATTTATTACTTTTTTAAGTTTTATCATATTTTCATTTTGTAAGCTGTAAGTTTTAAAACTTCCTCCCCTACATCTAAATAGCCATCAACCACACCTCCCATAAAACGAGAAGAAAGACATTCATTGAATAATTCTACTTATAAAAAAAAAATCAATTTAAAATTTCCAGGGAAATGTGGCAAAAAGGAGTACCGTTGCGGAAGTGGCCAGTGCATTTCTGAATTGTATGTCTGTGACGGGAAGAGAGACTGCGCTGATGGAACTGATGAATACTGCCAGGGTGCTCAGGAGTGCCCTTATCCACGAACAGAGTATTGTGGGAGCGCAAGCGACTGCATCCACCCCAGTCAACGATGTGATGGCATTGTAGACTGCATTGACGGCTCCGATGAAATGGCATGCAATTGTACAGGCTTCAAGTGCAACTCTGGAGAGTGTATCCCGAAACATAGCATTTGCAATGGAAGAACAGAATGTGTTGATGGAAGTGACGAAAATACTCTCTTGTGCGAGAAGCGATTATGCGAGTCGTATGAGTATCAGTGCACTAGTGGCATGTGTATATACAAGCAACTGGTATGCAATGGACAAACAGACTGCAACGACGGTTCTGACGAAAGCACCGCTCTTTGCAGAAATTACTCCTGCCCTTATCCATACTGGAAATGTACATCAGGGAATTGCATCTATGATAAACAAGTTTGTGACACTGTTCCTGACTGTGATGACAACTCTGACGAATCAGTTGACTTATGCAAAATATGTTCAGGTTTTCAATGTGACACCGGACACTGCTATGAATTTGATATCAGATGTAATGGAGAGGATAATTGCCCTGATGGGTCTGATGAGCGAAACTGTTCCACTTTCCAGTGTTCAAAAGATGATTTCCATTGTAAGTCTGGCGAATGTATAGATGACGTAAACCTGTTCAATGGACGAGAGAATTGTGCTGATGGCAGCGATGAAAACCTTCTAGGCCTATCCAGACACTGTACTAATGGCGAGGTGAATCTGCAGTGTTCAACAGGAGAATGCTTAACTGAGAAGCAAATATGTAATGGACTTTATGAATGTGAGAATCATGCAGATGAGACCATGTGCTTAGAAATGAAGTGCCCGGTGCAACGCCCATATCAATGTGCATCCGGACAGTGCATCGAAAATTCAGATGCTCGATGCAACGGCCTCATAGAATGTCTTGACAGCAGTGATGAACTGAAGTGCAAGACCTTTTCCTGCCCTCCTTCAAGGCCATATCGCTGTGACAGCGGGCAGTGTATATCAAACGACAAGCGATGCGACGGTATCTTCCAGTGCAAAGATAGGAGTGATGAAATCGAATGTGGAGATGTCCCTTGTCCAGGCGAATGTCAATTCAGGTGCGGGAGTGGGGAGTGCATCTGGGATGGACAGGTGTGTGACCACAAGCGGCACTGCTGGGATGGGAGCGATGAAAAGTTTTGTCACCTCAGGAAATGCACAGGGGATAAGTCTTTCAAGTGTC
Organism: Palaemon carinicauda; assembly: GCF_036898095.1. NCBI lineage: Eukaryota > Metazoa > Arthropoda > Malacostraca > Decapoda > Palaemonidae > Palaemon > Palaemon carinicauda. Next base: position 12,281,211 of record NC_090765.1, on the reverse strand, counting down.
AAGATGGTGCATGCATCTATGAATTTCAAAAGTGTGATGGGTATAGAGATTGCATAGATGGCAGCGATGAGAGGAATTGTTCCATACATAACAGGGCAAATAACTTATTCTACTAGAGCATGTGTTGAGCACAGGATGGACAATACCTACATGCAACTAAATAAAAAAAAAATTGTTGTAGATCAGTACTTATTTTTCCCGCAACCTATTCACTTATATGCACGATGAAATACAGTTTGCAAATCAGGTAATTAAATAGTCTGATAATGCCTCTACATACTACTGGGCCATCTAAGCTTTTCTAAAGTCAATGGCAACGCCAGTTCACTTATCTTTAAGCCAGACATTGAACCAGTATTTCTACTTGAGTTTTACCATCCTCTTTTCTACAATAAAATTCCAGGCCTTTTTTCCCGACCCAACCCAATTGCTTGGCCATTCACTTTAAAAGTACATACGCTTTTCTTTTCATCGATAACTAAGAATTTCGCTTAACATCGTTATTCGATAAATCGGTTAGAACCTTTGTTACTTTTATGATTAAATATTAAAGAAACCATTTAATCCTTACTGCTGTTTGTAACTGAGGTCTAAAATGACAAATCATGATAGTAATTTTAGCACTGATTCGTAGCAACGTATTTCATTAAGGGAAAGTTCTATAACTAATTTGTTAGATATGGCAATCGTTTCATATAAAATATATACATATGTACATAATTGCAGTCGAAACATAGTCATATATTTATATAATTTTATTACAGTGTGATGTATTATTGCTTTACGTTTTATGGGAAAAAAATAAAAGGTTATCTAAATAATTTCCTTTTGAATTCACTATTAAAAAGTACTTGCGTACGTTAATTTACTTCATAACTGAATATACTGTACGTATTTTTTTATAATTGGTATTCAGGCGTGATTCTTAATATTAAATTCACTCTACTGCTAGGGAAAAATATACTAGAGATGGAAATGCACATAAGTGCTTCTATTCAATGATAGTAGAATGCATAAATCAACTGTCACTTTTGTAAATAAAATGTGAAGATGGATCTGTGCTTTTGATGTGTGTTTGTCGTGTGGAGGTGACGAAGGCCAATAGGGTTGGGAAATTAAGCATAATTTTGAAGTATTATGAAGGGAAACATGGACTGGAAATATAGCACCTATGGTTCTAAGAAGCGACAGATTCCGTGAAAGATAAAGTTGAATGATACAGCGTTATTGGGGTTTGACGGGATACTGATGAACTTCAAGTGAAGGTTTATGAAGACACTAATGTTTCCAAAGTAAATATTGAAGTATAGAATTAATGTGAGATTAATCAGTATCCTGACTTTTCCCACGGACAACCCATCTCGCCTCACGCGAAACTATCTAATATTGAGAATCATATATATATATATATATATATATATATATATATATATATATATATATATATATATATATATATATATATATATATATATATATATATATATATATATATATATATATATATATATATATATATATATATATATATATATATATATATATATATATATATATATATATATATATATATATATATATATATATATATATATATATATATGTATGTACATACATACATACATACATACATACATATATATATATATATATATATATATATATATATATATATATATATATATATATATAATCCGCCAGTATTAGCGAGGGATTTTAGATATCAAACGCACTTTCATTGGCCATTTGGTTACTTCCCTAACTTCAGCGAAATCACAGATTTCATTTTAATTTTTCGCAAAATTTGCAGTATGATTTTAAGCAGCATATTCAAATAAGCACTTCTATTGCAGGATAGGCAACAACAGATTGGTCATTTTTACCGAAGTCTACGGAGCATTTTAAACAGAAAATTTAACAATCAAAGAAAACTAGTAGTTCGTTGCGTTTAAAGGGGGACGATTCAAAACCTGACATTTGTTGGCGAAACAAACAACCTAATAAAATAAAAAGCAGATCTGTAAAAAGTCAGAAGTATAAAATAATACAATAGAAAAGATAAACGTGACACGAAAAATAATAGAAAAAATAATAAAAACAATACATTAAAAACAAATACTCAAGTCTACTTCCCAGAAATCGCATCCGAACTAAAATGCAACTCCTAAGGGTCCAATGATTCAACTGCACGGTTATAATAATCGTACAACAACTTAGTCACAGCAGGAATTAAACTTCAAGAAAACTAACATAGTAGGCTTGGAACATTACATAATTAAAGGTAAAACAGTTAGAATTAAATACATATATATAGCTACTTAAGAGACTCGATGTGCATTAAGGTGTGAGGGCAACAAAGTAGTGCCTGGGTTGGGCAGCAACCTCTGCACTCGCAAAGGTCAACTGACCGGCGATTTGTGTTTCTTTTACATTTTCACATGAAGATTACATTCCAAAAAATGTGAAACAAAACACGATATATACATTGGCAGAAAGGCCAGAAAATTCTACATACAAAGATATATGCATATATCTCTTAGCAAGTATGGGTTGAAAATAATGTTTACATAACGCAGATTCGGCGGGGCCATTACAATTCACCCCCCAGTCAAGGATTATTTACAATAATTATTATTGATAATTTTGAGCCCCATCAACCTTAGTACCTTCGTGGAGAGCGAAGGCGTCCTGAGTTCTTGAGACTTGTATCGTGGGGCGTCATTGGTCAATCACGACGCCTACGGTACCGAATGGGCAGCAGCTTATTTTGAAGCGGTACTCTGTAGTGGCCATCTCTGGCTTCTGTAGTATCATTGTCCTCTGTCAAAAATACAGGCTTTAGGCTGTCGACAGTAACCCAATCTCTGTGGATCTTGAAGCATACCCTTATGCCTTGGATGCACATCCTACGACGTGGTATAATCCTTGGTAGGTCCGCGTCAATGGAGGGCGGTGTGCATTGGCCCTAATGAAAACGTGGCTGCAGGTGTCCAGGTCCTTTGGCCTGAAGTGCTTGGTCCAGTTGGAGAAAGTCTTAAGGTATGCCACAACCCTTCCAGCGATCTCCCAGAGTCATGCGATCAGCGTGTCTTCCTCGGTGTTGTCAGTGAGAAAAAATTCTCTAGGCATGATCAGCGTCTCGCCATAAAATTTCTCTGCCAGCGGCGCCTTGCCATTCACTCTGGGAGCAGTCCGAAGTCGAGGAGGACACAAGGCAGCTGTGCCTTCCAATTTTTGTTGGTGAAGAGAGCCATGAGAGCAGCTTTCAGTGAGTGGTGAATCCTTTCCACCATGCCAATAGCCGCAGGGTTGTATGCTGTAATGCTGTGGAGTGACGTTCCAGCCAGAGAGTCCCACAGTTCAGACAGGAATGCTGGGCCACGGTCAGTCGTAATGTCATTTGGTACCCCTAAACTGCTGATTCAGCTTGTCAGTAGGGCTTCCGCACAGGCGTTAGTCGTGGCCTCCATCATGGGGTTAGCCTTGGGCCAACTAGGCATCACCGGACTGTGGAATGGGGCCCACGATGTTGACGTAGATGTGCCCAAATTGTTGCCTTGGTTGAGGGAAGTCCCTGACGCCAGATTTCGTGTGCCAACTGACCTTGCTGGTCTGGCAAGCCATAAATATTTGGGCCCATTCTCATTTGTCCTTCTTGATGCCATACCTGATGAATTTCTCCATTATCAGCCTTGCCATGGTCCGTCTTGAGGGATGCGAGAGTCCGTGGATGACATCGAACACCTGCTTCCTCCGGGATGCGGGAACCCATGGACGAGGATACCCCTTGTTGGTGTCGCAAAGGAGTGTAGTGCCGTCCGGGCCCAGTGGAACGTCTTCCAGCCACAGTGAGGTTGGCGCTGAGGGGTATGCTGACATTTCTGGATCGGTGGCTTGTTCCCAGGTGAGGTTTGCATAGTCCACTCCCAGGCAGACAAAGTTGATCTTTATCCATGACCGAGTGTTGGCCAAGGGGTTTTTCTTTCCCAGTAGGTACAAGATGGTACACCCAAACTCGGCTATGGCTGCCAGGTGTTGTTGCTGTGTAGCCGACCATGCATTGCCCACTTTCGTAAAAGCGTGAACCAGTGGCTGATGGTCCGTGAGGATGGTGAAAGCTGTGCCCTCGAGGAGGTACCTGAAGTGCCAGACATCCTGCTAGACGACCAGCAGTTTCTGGTCAAACGTGCTGTAGCGGGTCTCAGGCAGTCTGAGTTGGTAGCAGAAGAAAGCCAGCAGCTGAAGAACACCAGCGATTGAGGAGATCCATTCACAATCTGCTACAGTACACCCCACAGATGTCGCTGGCGTCGGTGGTTAATCTGAGGGAGGCTTCCGGGACTTGGTAGACCAATGTGGCACCCTTGTGTGAGGGCGGTCTTCATCTGGTCAAATGCCCGCTGCTGTGGTGTTTTCCATCTCTACTTCTTGGCCTTCCCCTTCAAGATGTTGTTCAAGGGAGTTATGAGGACAATGTTCGGGACAAAGCTGGGATAGTAGTTTACCAAGCTGATGAACTCCTGAAGTGCCTTGACCGTTGTAGGTGTTGAAAGGGTCTTCACTGCCTCCACCTTGGAGGTCATCACCTGGACACCCATCAAAGAGATCTTGTGACCCAGGAAATCTACCTTCTCTGCGCCGAACATACACATGTCAAGACAGACCACCAAATCATTCTCCTGCAAGCGTTTCAGGAGTGCTAGGAAGTGGTCCGTGAGCTCCTCCTGGAACCTGGAGAATATGAGGATGTCGTCGACATAACAGCAGCAAAATGGCAGGTCTATGAGAATGCTATTCATCACGTGCTGGAAGGTGGCCACAACATTCCTAATGCTGAAGAATGTGTATGTTCCGTCTTACGGACGTCGTCCGGGTGGATGGGGACCTGGAAGTATGACTTGAGATAGTCCATCTTTGTGAAGATCTTTGCCCTGTATACGTAGAAGGTGCCAGTGAGGTCCTGCATGTTTGACAAGAGGTAGTGGCGCAGCGTCGGGATGAGGTTGAGGAGATGGTAGTACCCGCAAGCCCTCCAGGTGCCATCAGGTTTCTTCACCATGTGGAGGGGAGAGGCCCACAGGCTTGCAGCTTTCTTGCAGATACCTATCCGCTCCATGTCAGCGAACAAAATAATTGGCATCTAGGAGCTTCTGGGGGGATAATTGGCGAATCTTGGCATGCGTGGGGGTAATGGTGGTGGTAGGACCATTGCATACTGGACATTTGGGTTCCGGACAGTTGTGTCCCAGACAATTGCGTTACCAGACAATTGCGTTACCAGACAATTGCGTTACCAGAAAATTGCGTCCCCGGACTTTTTCATCCCGGTAATTTGCATACCTGTACTTGTTTTTAGTGACCAGGTAATATTTGTTATAATATACAGAAGTGACTCTGTCTATCTGTATGTCTGTATGCATGTATATATGTATGTAAGTATGTATGTATGTATGTTATCAGTCGATTACAGAACTACTAATTACTGTAAATGAGATGTAGGGCATAAAACCACTGAAGTACAGACCTGAGAATTACTGTACTTTTCTATCATTTTACTTCTGTATTTACGTAGACCTTTAGAAAACAATAGTTGATTTCTCTAGAAGCAGAAGAGACTTTTTATTCACGGCAGTTCAACCTCAGTTGTCGGACTGAGCATAGGATTCAACCAACTTTCTCCATTTCATCATGGAATGTTCATGACCGAACAGCTGATGACTTGCCAAGGTCTAATAATAGTTTAGAAGGGTGGCATAAAGCAATTCAGAATTATATAACATGTCATCACCCCTTCATCTGGAAAATAATTGACGCCCTGAAGAAAGAAGCAGCTGAGGCGGAGAAAAAGAAAGTACACTATCTTTCTTACGAGAAGTTGCTCATAACATGCACACCTACTAGGTATGAGCCTAAACGTAGCTATCGTAAGTCATTATTAAAAAAATATGGTCGAATCTTTTTAGACTTATTATTTGATGCCATTAAAACATATGCATATTCAGGGTGGATAAAAGTATAAATAAAATTACGTTGTAAAAGTACAGAGTAAAAGTAAAGGTAGAAAGCTTTATAGAATCACTAAAACACATATACAAGTACGCAAATATCTGGGACGTATGTGTCCGGGGACGGAAGCAATTGTCCGGGACGTAAACGTCCGGGACGTAAACGTCC
>NC_090765.1:12242537-12267537 GCF_036898095.1 Palaemon carinicauda | reverse complement strand
TATAATAAATGATACCTGCGACCTTTTGTTGTCGGGTGGTGTGTGTGTGTGGAGAGAGAGAGAGAGGAGAGAGAGAGAGAGAGAGAGAGAGAGAGAGAGAGAGAGAGAGAGAGAGAGAGAGAGAAATATCATGACTTTAAGTTAAGATTTTCATAGAAGTAAAAAATCAATTAATTGTACCAATAGATATATTAGGCTTGGACTTCTTTTAGTGGTGCCTACAAAAGATGACCAACTCGAACAAATATAAATCTACGCCGAAAACTACCATATTTTCAATGGAGTGAAAAGTGATGCATTCTTACTCCATTCCCACTGATAAGCATAACAACGATCCATTCATTCATATAAGATAATAACTTTTCTCTATGGAGCTCCTCCGAGCCGGCACACAACAATATTTTAAACAATCAAGATAAAAGAACAGCAACATGGAAGAATATATGACGTCATTTACTGTATGCAAATGGAAGGACTGAATGGACCTCAACTGACTGAGCTCTTTGAAGGAAAACACAAAAGACTATTGAACGAAGAAACGAGAAGAGAGCTTTTTAGGAGACTCTGAATTTGTGGTCTGGAAATAACGCCTGGATGGGAATCTGAAAACTCAAAAGCCATCTTGCAATCTTCTGAACAAAGTCAGTAGACAGTCACTGATGATTATATATATATATATATATATATATATATATATATATATATATATATATATATATATATATATATATATATATATTTTATCAACATACACACACACACACACACACACATATATATATATATATATATATATATATATATATATATATATATATATATATATATATATATATATATATATATATATATATATATATATATATATACGTAAGCTCACAGAACCACGCCATGGTCAAATGCCGAAGTTAAACTCTGTAAATCCTGACAGGCTGCGTCTTATGAATATACAAAACTAAACTGGTCAGACTTTAACTTGTGACTTCATTTTCCACGTGCACGCGCTTGCACGTGTATGAGAAATAAGGAAATAAGAGGATTAAGTAAATAAACTGCTGACGTTTCTAGGGAAATATACGAAAGAGACGTAGAATACTTTTTATATTGAATAATTACTCTTGATTCTATCATTAGAGATCGGTAGTAAGAGGAGTTCAATTTTGCTAGCTGAAGATAAGCGATGGTATTTTATGGAAAATTAATGTCTAATCAATGGATAATATCCGAGATATTTAGAACGACACAAACTTGCTCGCTTTGAGTATAAAAAAATAAAGCAATAAATTTCGAGATTCTCCGTTAAAAATACACCATACACGTGACAAATTTCTTTCTATTTTAGACGTTTACAAAGCACAATTCACAAAAGCACTTAGGTTCCCTATCAAATTAATCGGTTGATTTCATGTGCTAAATAAATCTTGAGGAAAAAATTCAGAGAGAGAGAGAGAGAGAGAGAGAGAGAGAGAGAGAGAGAGAGAGAGAGAGAGAGAGAGAGAGAGAGAGAGAGAGAGAGAGAGAGAGAGAGAGATCCTTTTGTAATTTGGTACCAGGAAAAAAAAAACCACGTTTATTCTTCTTATTCTTAAATTCGGACAAAAATCTCTTCTCTCTTATTCTTCTTCCAAGAAGTATTGATCGTAAAGTGATAAACATATATTTCTCCCAGTAATGTATTTTAGTTCCATTAGATAACTTGTTAAGAAGACAATTTTTATTCTTTGATTTGCCCTCAAAGAATAAATTGTGGCCATCGAAGATTTTAGTTAGATAAAATTATGAAAAAAGAAATAAAAAAAATAAATAAATAATACCGTAAAATTTACGGCCACGCCCCTACTCTAGTTAAATTTGGTTTTCTGATCCAAAGTAATGGCGTTACAAGACGAAAGGTCGTTAAAATGTGTGTCTAGAATGGAAAGCGATGCCCACAGAAAATTAAGTGTCGCAGAGAATGACATTGACATGAATTATTTATTTCCCAGAATGAACTGATGTCCAATCATCAGATATCTTAAAAGTTGATAGAAAATCTTAGATGACACGGACCAAGCATATCTATGAATTTAGTCTCAATACTTCAAGCTGTTTTAGTCTTCCTCCACTTCTTGAACTTTTAAACTGTCCAATCCGTAGTCTCACATCATCTCATTAAGACGAACATTAAATAGGACCAATATAGTCAATTCGAGACATTTCATATTATGTCACTATTATAAATATCATTAAAATAGGCCAATAAAAGTTCACATCAAAATCAAGTTCGTCATTTTCCATACACCTAAAAATAAGCTATGAAAAATATTTTCAGTGGACTTCAAAACATGGAAAAATTTATACATTAACACTCAATTAGGTAATCAACATACGCTGGAAAATTCAGGAGTCTTGAGTTCAAGTGCCAGTAAAATAGTTTACTCATATGAGAATCATGTTTGAATATTCTTTCTTATTTTAGTTTGTTAATATTAATAAAAAGTACCAGTTACTGTTAATGAATGGGCTAAGTAAAACTTTTCAGGTGCTCCCTATTTGTGGAAATTTTACTTTACAGACCAAATAAATATTGGCACCAAATCATAACTATATAAAAATTGGCACCCAGCCCAATATCAGAAAAACTTTCAATTTATCACAAACACAAGATGTATACTTATCAAGACAATATTCGAATCATAAAAATAGGCAATTTATCATTTATTTATTGGTAGAACAGGTCATTAATCTTTCGGTGACATAATTCCAATCTCTCTCTCTCTCTCTCTCTCTCTCTCTCTCTCTCTCTCTCTCTCTCTCTCTCTCTCTATTCCCTGATAAGAGGAAGGTTTAATAAACTAGAGAACGAACCAAAAGTAGTGATTATTTGTCAGGGGTTTTCACACTACAATCTATCTCCTAGTCTCTTTCTATCTCTTCTAAGATACAAGGAACGCTTAATGGAATGGTTAAAAAATCTAGTAACGGTTTGGTTCTCACACTGGATTCTTATCTGTTTTTTTTTTTTTTTTCTAACGTTTTAAGTTATGTAATGGATCACCACACTTCTACATAAATTTTATTCCAACAGAAGAAATTTGAAACATGTCTGAAGCTCTTAGCTCACAAACTACCATATTTCTGAAATTGGGGTTTCTCTTCACGTTTGTTGTTGTCTATTGACTTCATTTAATCTTCTGTCTGTTTGAGAGAGAGAGAGAGAGAGAGAGAGAGAGAGAGAGAGAGAGAGAGATGAGAGAGAGAGAGAGAGAGAGAGAGAGAGAGAGAGAGAGTTTATCCCGAATTCAATCTCAAAAGTTATGATCAAAATTCCTCATCCCTGACGAGTCCTGGCCTCTTACATGGATGTTAATAAAATTGGTTTTAATGAATAAATATTACGAAAAAATAAATATAAAAACAATAATAAATACTAAATAATAGAATAGCTGAGGCACCTTTAATAACTCCCTAATCACGTTTCATTTAATGAAAATGAAGTTTCAGAAACTTTCGGCAAAATTATTTTCTTCACTGTCAAAATATTCATAATAAGAGAATAGACGGAAGGAAATCTGATTCTTATATGTAGATATCAATCAGATGTAAAGCAATATATTCCAACAATTTCGTTAGACCACGGGATAAAACAATAATTATGTTTTTTATTATACCGATTGGAAAAGGGGAGGTAGATATGACAGAATTAATAAAGTGGAGAATTGAAACTTGTGTTCCTCCTCAATGTTCAAGCAGTGTCAACTTCTATTATCTCAGTTTCAACTCCTATAATATAAATGTGCACACAATACTATTACATATATTCAATTACTAAGATATCCATATTAAGATGCTTCGGGCATATTTAACATCGTTGCCCTTTAGGACACAAAAATTTAGATTTTATTATACAATATAAGTAAATGTTATCAACATTTTGGTTTGTCCAATGTCTTAGACACTTAAGATTAATGCGACTAAAAATTGCCAAATACTATTTAGACTGCCGGAAGAAATAACACACACACACATACATATGTATATATATACATATATATATATATATATATATATATATATATATATATATATATATATATATACATACATATATATATATATATATATATGTATATATATACATACAAAACAACAACAAATGCAGCCATTTCTAGTCCACTGCAGGACAAAAGCCTCAGACATGTCTTCGTAGTGCTTGGGTTCGTTTGTCTATATTCATCACCTCGCTGGCCGCTCTGTATTGGTGATGATGAGAGACTTTGGACTTATCGCTTATAGCAAACCAACTTACAGTATGAATGATCAACAGCGTTGTTGATCATGCCGAAAAAAAACCCTTTCTCCAAGTTAAAGTATCCCTACTCTGAAAGAGATGTGTGTATGTATGTGTATATATATACATACATATATATATATATATATATATATATTATATATATATATATATATATATATATGTGTGTGTGTGTGTGTGTGTGTGTATGTGTGTGTATATAATAACGTCCCCGAGCTGTTAAAAATGACGTCTAAATATTTACAAAGATACGTGCGAATACACACAAATTCAACACTTCCTACACCTTCCCACTGGTTCGACATTTGTAAGAATGTGGTTTTCGGGTGAACCTCTTTAGGTAACTCCCTCTAACCAGGGTATGACTACTTTCCCCCCCTCCCCCGAGCGTAACAGGAAATATATATATACATATATATATATATATATATATATATATATATATATATATATATATATATATATATGTATATATATATATATATACATACATATGTCTATGTATATAAATATCACCCATGAATGGCATTTAATACCGAATTCTATCTTGGGAATATATATCCACTTGGAATTCATTTTATGGTAACAGCTTCTGGCCGGGTGGTGACTCGAACCACCACCTGTACGGCTGGAAACTATGCTGGCAGGGACCTACCGACTCAGCTATCAAGAGAGACTAAGAAACCAAGACAAGTCCCCCTACATATTCCTGTCGAATTCAGGAATCTGTTCATAGACTTGAAATAGACCCATCTCCACCATGATAGCTGAATCGTGAGTTTGCAACACGTGGTTATTTTAATGAACCTATATCACAAGCACACGTGATTTTAATTAATGTAAATATCACCCACGAATGGCATTTAATACCGAATTCTATCTTGGGAATATATATCCACTTGGAATTCATTTTATGGTAACAGCTTCTGGCCGGGTGGTGATTCGAACCACCACCTGTACGGCTGGAAACTATGCTGGCAGGGAACCTACCGACTCAGTCTTTGAACAGATTCCTGAATTCGACAGGAATATGTAGGGGGACTTGTCTTGGTTTCTTAGTCTCTCTTGATAGCTGAGTCGGTAGGGTCCCTGCCAGCATAGTTTCCAGCCGTACAGGTGGTGGTTCGAATCACCACCCGGCCAGAAGCTGTTACCATAAAATGAATTCCAAGTGGATATATATTCCCAAGATAGAATTCGGTATTAAATGCCATTCGTGGGTGATATTTACATTAATTAAAATCACGTGTGCTTGTGATATAGGTTCATATACTGTATATATGTATATATATATATATATATATATATATATATATATATATATATATATATATATATATATATATATATATAGTCAGTAATTGCTCTTTATTGAATTTTGTAGAAGATACCAGACAAGCAATAAGCGAAAGATTGTATTAAACATTCCAAAGGTGATTAAAATCTGTTAATAGAATTTTTTTAGTCACATCAGATAATAAAGCACCTTTCTGAATCTATAGACTTTTATACATAATTAACCCATCATCAACTAGAACAACTAAAGTATAACCTGGGAGTTGAATCCAGCATTAAAGTAATATAAATAGTATGATAAAAGGTTTCTGTCATAGGGATAAATCGAGATTGGACCATCTTGAGACAAGAATGTTTCATGTTCATGTAGTTTTACTTATTGTATATTTGTCAATTAAAGACTTTTCCGTCTATATGAAATTCCAAACATGAAAGTCTTCATACAGAGATTAAGTGAATAATAAGATAGTATTCATTTCACTGAATATACGTACCCCAGAAGTTATAATTATACTGTATATTTATATTCTGTGTCCCTCGGGGTATAGACCGAACAATCCTGTAGGTTTAGTGACAGATGAATATCGGAGGGGTGAATGGTCTTTATACACCAAATTACTACATAAAAATCCATCTATTAATGAGTTTTCTCTTAGCCCCTTAAAGCGGACCAAAGACCCATTCATATCAGATCAAGGAAACAATTGCTAACACTGATGTAGAAACTGTCATTTGATTTGTATTTCTAATGCAATTCAAAACCTCGTACTCATGCTTTGATTAAAACGTAGAGATTCACCACAGAAGAAATCAAGATGTCAGACTCTATTAAGATTGGAAGATTATAAGACTCAGGGGAAATTGGAGTAGGGTGAAACCAAAAGCTTAGAGTGGAGTATCAGAAAAATATAATGCAGTGGGAGAAGTTTGGTGTCACAGCCATGTCATCGCTTCGCTTCCAGATGTAAGGAAAGTGTTTAGTGGAATAGAGACATGTTTTTGCAACAAAAAAATTATTCTAAGGAGGGATGGCTGAGGACCCAATCTACTGAATAAATAAATAAGCACAGCAAATAACTATTTCTCTCAGATACCAATATTTACTCAGCTGGGAAAGAATTATAAGCCAAAATTATGATATTCTTTCGGAAAATCTATCTTTCGCTACTCTCTATGCATTTCTATAAATACTGGTAATTACAGAACTGGCAGAGAGCGTATAATATTACCCTTTCAAGAAAAGTCCACCAGCTACAAATTACGAGAATACAAAAAAAATAACCTATTATATTTCCTTCTAAGTAATATATTTAGAAACTAACTTTCCAATAATAATAAAAAAAAACCGTAATTCACCTTTCACTGAAGGGAAATATCAATAAAGAACCTTGCTTGTAAAAAACAAACTAACTACACTTCGCAATTTTGTAGATACCGATACGCGGTTGATGTCAAAGGAATAAAAATAGGGAATCTGATTCCCATTCCGGAAGAGCCTTTTAATGCCCTTCCATCCCCCAAACTCATTAGTTGGTATGCGCCTAACGTCGAGCAAGGGTCTAGTCTCCTAAAACTCTTCTCTGGTGATGGGAAAATAAATTGATTTTAAGTGGAAGCGGGGGTTTAAGATCTCCCCTCAAAAATATAGTGGATTAAGGTAAAATAACAATAGGGAAGATAAGTAGGACGTAGTAGATGTTCTAAAGTTTGGTAATATGAGATACAAGGGTATTAGAAGTTTGATCCTATATGAGATTCGGTGTCTTATACCAGGTTCTTGTATTGAATGCTGTTGTTGACTTTAGGTAGAGTCTACATGTACTATATAAAAATGGTAAGCATTATAATAAATATACTGTGTATGTATATATATATATATATATATATATATATATATATATATATATATATATATACAGTATATATATACTGTATATATATATATACATACATATAATAGGTAGTATGTTGACCAGGGTACCAGCTATAGAGTTATGGGGGTCATTCGACTGGCCAGACAATACTACATTGGACCCTTGTCTCTGGTAACGGTTCACTTTCCCCTTGCCTACACACACACACACACACACACACACACACACACACACACACACACACACACACACACACACACACACACACCGAATAGTATGGCCTATTCCTTACATATTCTCATCTGTCCTCATAATTCCTGACAACACTGAGATTACCAAACAATTCTTCTTCACCCAAGGGGTTACTGTGCTATAATTGTTCAGTGGTCAGTTTCCTCTTGGTAAGGGTAGAAGAGACTCTTTAGCCATGGTAAGCAGCTCTTCTAGGAGAAGGACATTCCAAAATCAAACCATTGTTCTCTAGCCTTGAGTAGTGCCTTAGCCTCTGTACCATGGTCTTCCACTGTCTGGGGTTAGAGTTTTCTTGCTCGAGGGTACACTCGGGCACACTGTACTATCTTATTTCTCTTCCTCTTGTTTTGTTAAAAGTTTTTTAGTTTATATAGATCTTTATCTTAATGTTGTTATGCTTCTTAAAATATTTCATTTTTCCTAGTTTCCTTTTCCTCACTGGGCTATTGTCCCTGTTAGGGCCTGTGGGCTTATAGCATACTGTTCTTCCAACTATGGTTGTAGCTTAGCAAGATATATATATATATATATATATATATATATATATATATATATATATATATATATATATATATATATATATATATATCACCATCATCATCGTCAGCCGTTACTAGTCCACTTCAGAACAAAGGCCTCACATATGTCTTTCCACTTGCATCTGTTTAAGGTTTTCCTGTGCCTGTTCACACCCACAAAATTTCTTATTTCGTCAATTCATCGTCTTCGCTTCTTTCCCCTGCTACATTCACGATATCTAGGGACTACTTCTGTTATACTTAAAGTCTATCTATTGTCTTTTTTTATCTCATTATATGTCCTGCCCATGTCCATTTCTCTTTCTTACTTGTTGTTAGAATATTCTCTACTTTAGTTTGCTTGCTTTCATATCCATGATGCTTTTTCTCTGTCTCTTGGTGTTATTCCTATCATTATTCTTGCCATAGCTCTTTGAGTTGTAACTAGCTTATGTAACATATGTTGTAAAGTCTTTAGCAAGGCTCCATGTTTCTGATGCATGGTAGGACCGTCTCATCAAATACTTTCCTTTGTAGAGACAGTGGCATAAAAATACATACATACATACATACATACATACATACATATATATGCACACACATTTATATATACATATATATAATATATACACACATATATATGTATATATACACATATTTTTCACATTTATTCATTCAAAATATTCCTATTCCATACGTGACGTCAACGCCAGCATTAAAGAGGAAGGGACATTTAGTAAAAAAAAAAAAAAAAAAGTATGACTGAATCTCACTTACTGCCAAATTCCTGATACCCTTGTATATCAACAACTTTAATTTCAAACATTTTGGCAGAGTAAGTTAGAAAATTATAGCACTCGGTTTAAGAAAAATCCTAGTTTAACTTATCGAATTTAGCAAAAGTTAATGAATTATTATTAAATCAGAAACAATATACTATAACTGAACAAACTTTTAATTTCACCTAGAGTAGATATCTTTTAACTGTTAATGTCGTTGAAGAGGAGAGACTAAATGTTCGTAAAAAAAAAAGAGAGAGAGAGAGAGAGAGAGAGAGAGAGAGAGAGAGAGAGAGAGAGAGAGAGAGAGAGAGAGAGAGAGAGAGAGAGAGAGAGAGAGAGAGAGAGAGAGAGTTTTCCCTGTGCTTTCCCAGTGAACCGCCCTGACTTTGTTTTCCTGTTGACAAAGCGGGGGTCGTAATAGCATTAGTGAGGCAGCATAGACGCTTTAGGGCCGAGAAATTGAGTTACTGAATTGAGAGAGAGAGAGAGAGAGAGAGAGAGAGAGAGAGAGAGAGAGAGAGAGAGAGAGAGAGATTGTAAACACTTTAATTCGAGGATAAATCGATAACCAAATGATGCTTTATCATATATTAGAACTAATTGCATACTTCATATACACTCTAATATAAACAAAACTGCAAGAATTTTCTTCTATAATGTAAGGTTTCAATGCTGTATACACATGCGTGTGTTATCAGGTAGGTGTTCCTCGTATAAAATCAGTATATCGTTACCCTCGGGGTGATGAATGTTATGTTAAGTTTCGGAAAACATTAAGAACTGTTCCCTTTACAGCTACGTATACAGAGATCATAAGCTTATTATTAATGAAAATTATTATTATGTGTAATGGATGCACGAACATTATTTCTCATTCGTAAGCGCAGAAAGTGAACATTTAGTTTTCAACTGAAGGCCGATATAAATAAATATAATTTAGAGGCCTACATTACATTGTACTAAAAAGGGTAAAATATGAATGAGGCCAAACGCTCCAAGGTATTATGATTAACTCGTTAGAGAATGGAGTCAATTTGAAAGAGGAATGGCTAGTACAGCATTCTGAAATTGATACAAACGAATCAAGTAAATAAAAACAAAGACTGTTGTAAAACTATAAAAGATTTTGTTGATAGAAACGTTAACAAATTGTTGTTAAGAAAGAACCCTGACTGTTACAAACAGTAGTAACCTCATTAACAGTAGCAGTGATGACGACAACACCCATAATGATCGTGAACTTCCATACAACTCTCAGATGTACAGCATATGAAAAAGTATTTTTACCACTAATGTTTCCCCATCAATTTTGGAGAGCAATAACAAACTGCAAATTAAATTCCATAGGTTGTATTAGAAAAAAAAAATATCCATTATCAACATGAATTATATTTTATTCTGTTCAAGTACTTTCCTCATTTTCAAGTATTTAGAAAAAAAAAATAACTAAGAGATACTACCGCTAGAGAGTTAATAGGTCCTTTGACTAGCCAGACAATACTACATTGGATCTCTATTCCTGGCGACGTCTCATTTCCTCTTTACCGACACATACACAGAATAATCTGGCCTATTCTATACATATTCTTCTCTTTCCTCATACACTTGACAACACTGAAATTACCAAACAATTCTTCTCTCAAGGGGTTAACTACTGCACTGTAATTGTTCAGTGGCCACTTTCCTCTTGGTAAGGGTAGAAGAGACTCCTTAGCTATGGTAAGTAGCTCTCCTAGGAGAAGGACATTCCAAAATCAAACCATTATTCAATAGTCTTGGATAGTGCCATAGCCTCTATACCAGGGTCTTCCACTGTCTTGTGTTAGAGATCTCTTGCTTAAGGGTACACTCGGACACACTGTTCTATCTTGTTTCTCTTCCTCTTATTATATTGAAGTTTTTATCCCTTGTTATTTTTAATCTTTTAAAGTTTCTATATGAAAGATTATTTTAATGTTACTATTGTTCTTATACTTCTCGTAGTTTATTTTCTTATTTCCTTTCCTCACTGGGCTATTTTCCCTGTTGGAGCCCTTGGGCTTATAGCATCCTACTTTTCCAACTGGGGTTTTAGCTTAGCAACTAATAATAATAATAATAATAATAACAATAATAATAATAATAATAATAATAATAATAATGAATACTAAAAATCATGAAATCTATGAACGGACATCGAATGACAACACCCGACACGGCATTTAATTAACAATGGTGGGGTGGTCCCTTCGGCGTAAATTAATGTAGCTCATGCTGGGCGTGTCGTAGGCGTGACGTACCCCCTGACATACACATTAACCCACCCCCATCCCCCACCCATGAACCAGAGCCTCGTCCATTCATTTCCCTTTTCATAAACACAATATCCCCTGATGTTACAATGAAGAGGTACTCATGCTTTACAACATTTTTCAATGGTTTATGATGGCTCTTTAAGCATAATTTCTAGCAATACAGAGGGAGCTTACGTAATATCACTGTGTTCATATCCGAAAGGGGTTAACTTTAAGTAGCCCAGCATTGTTATTACAATGGTAGCTTGCTTGGAATAATAAGATACCTACCAGGTTTAATGACAACAATGTAAACATGAAAATGAGATTTCAGAAGACCAAAAAACAAACGAGCTACGAAAAGCTTCAAGCATAATCCAAGAGCAATTCTAAATCATTGCAACTGACTTTTAAATAAGCTTTGGTCATAATACAAACATGGCAGTGTTCGGGATCCGTTTTCTATAAACTTAATTCTGTCTCTATTCTTGATATACTGTAAATTGTATACAGTATAAGGTAGTCATTCGGGGCCTTTTCAGTTTGACTGCCGCAAAAATTATGAAACCAAAATGCACTTTTCTAATGCAGTTTTTTACGCTCTTTCCGAAAATGTAATTATTTTTTTGGAGAAATGAAAAATAAAAAAAGTTATGGCTATTTAAAGGTGTTTATTTTCTAAGTATTTGTTAAGAACAAAATCTTTAAAAAAAACGTTTAGAAACAAAAGTTACGGCTATTTAAAGGTGTTTAATATTTCATGGGCACACACCTGAAACGAAAAAGTTAAGTTAGGTGAGGTTAGGTTAGGTTTGGTTAGTACTTTCATTGGATTGGAGGTGTTCCCAAAACCACTCAAGACTATATTCGTCGCTAGTCATATTATCTGAGGAAAAATTGAAAATTAAGTTTCTTAACAAATGCATAGGAAATAACCATCTTTAACTTTTTTTAATTTTTCATTTCCCGAAAAAAAAAAAATTTTCGGAAAGAGCATAAAAACCTGCAAAAGAAAAGTGTATTTTGGTTTCATAGTTTTTGCGCCAGTGAAACCGAAAAGATCCGTCATTCGACTGTGGTGAAGGTCAATGGGCTAACAACTTCATCCCACCTCAACAAGGGATGAACCGCACACATATATATATACACACTTATAATATAAATACACACATGTATATGTATAAATACATAAACTATATATATGGCCGTGACAGATATGGCAAAATTAATTTTACCCTAATCTATGCAAAAACGTCTGAATTAGAAAAGTAAATGGACAGTGGAAAACTGTGTTGTAATAATCTGGGCATGATCGTAGAATGAAAAAAAAGTGAGAGCAAAATTCCGGACATGCAATATAATCAAACCAAATCACGAACATGAGACAAAATTTTCGTAATAATGAAATAATGTGGCTAACTAGAAATGCAAGGTGACTCTAAGAATGAAAGGTATAATCTAGGAGAATAATGTAAAAGTATCTTTAGAATAGTTTTCAGCAAAAAGCGACAAATAAAACTAAAAATCAAATTCGCATAAGAAACAAATAAAAAAAAGTAAATTAAAAAGGCGCGTTGGTCCGTATGTTCTGACTCAGTTCTGATAAGACACAAGCCAAGAGTTTGAAACAATTTCGAAGTATAATCTTAGACTCGCTTGTCGAAAGATTACGTATCAATAACCATATCTACCTTTCTTTGAGGTCACATATTTTTATTGAACCGACTACCAAAGGAAAACATCTAATCAAGTATGCATACAAACACAAGCACAAACCGAGAAGCAAGATCCCATTTAAGTAAGACGCAGGAGACGAAGCCACAAGATGCGAGCTCGGGCTGAGGAACAATCGAGAGACATTAATTCTAATAGCCATTTCTCTTGCAGGAATTGGATGCCGTCAACGCTCCCATGGAGAAACCTCCAAGAGAGAGAGAGAGAGAGAGAGAGAGAGAGAGAGAGAGAGAGAGAGAGAGAGAGAGAGTCTTCTTCGTAAATGGTAGCCTTGATATAACTTCATTCATAACATCAGTCCAATGCAGATACATTTCCAGGAGATGGTACAATTTATCTTCAATACTTTTTTGTGGTAGTTAATGGCGTCTTGTGATCAAATTTGGGACAGAGACAAATGTAAGTCTGTTAATCGAATAAATATATATATATATATATATATATATATATATATATATATATATATATATATATATATATATATACATATACACACATATACACATATATATAGATATATATAATATATATATATAATATATGTAAATATATATATATATATATATATATATATATATATATATATATATATATATATATATTACAACCTACCACTTACGTTTGCCTATTATAATAACTAATTATCAGATAAACCATTTGCAGAAAACTTCAAGAGCATATAGATTCATCCTTATACACAAAATACTCATTAGCAATGAGTCAACCCCACTACACACATTTTACCATAATCATATCTTTCCCCAAGACTACCTACGAAAATACTAATACATCCTTTGACCTTTCACTAAATTATTTACCACTTCTTAGTACCTGCTCATATCTCCCTTTCAATTTTTCTTTCACTGTGTACTGTAGAAACAACGCAATTTATTTGTTTTCTTACATTTAAATTCAGCTAAAAAAAAAACATTGCCAAAAGGGAAGATTTGGCTCAATGGATCCATACTTCCCTACACTGCTGACACACATAGAATAATCTCCGACAATTACGGGGTCCATCTTTAATAATCCTACATTTAGAAATATTTAAAAAAGGGATCTTAAAAAGTTTTATACTGATATTTTCACTTAACAATAGTCCAAATCGAGAAACCTGAGAGTTGAAATTTATTATTAAGTATTATTTCCTATTTCAAAGCAATTTATTTTTTTTACGATATGCTTATCGACACTACAGTTCAGCTGCCAAAAATTAAAAATGTAGAATATTCCACATTTATCTTCGTTACATCAAAAGATGATGCTTAAAATAAAATATTTATATATATATATATATATATATATATATATATATATATATATATATATATATATATATATATATATATATATATATATATATATATATATATATATATATATCTACACACACACACATATATATATATATATATATATATATATATATATATATATATGTATATGTATATATATATATATATATATATATATATATATATATATATATATATATATATATATATATATATATATATATAATATCCCAAATTACCTAATTTCATAAGATACCATTTATCGTAGTTACCATGACTGAAGTTTCATGAGATTATTTAACCTACGCAAATCCAACGCATTTGAGATTAAATTCCCAATGTAGTTTGACTTGAAGACCACATAAATAAAAATAGATTAAAACATGAATTTAGCTTTCTTTATTCTAAGAATTTTTCCGTGATAAAATATAGGAAATAAAAACCTCCCACGCAAGAAATTTTCAAACTTATCAAAAGAAAATCCCGAGCTTAGTAGTATCAGACCAGTCACCGTGAAAAAAAAAAATATATGAAAATAAATAGAATGAGTAGCCAAGACTATTAAACGAACAGACAATCTAGATTACGCACAGTCAGGTAATGGAAAATGTCAATCATTCTTTCTTTAAACAACTTGCTGTAAGATAGTATTAATAGAAACATATTTTTTTTCTTATTATAGAAGTTTGAAAACCATATTTTCACAACTTTCTCAATTTTTTCATGCTTTCACTCAGATATGCGTATTAAAATACTAAATCACAGAGGGAAATAAGCTTAAGAAAATAAATTTAACCTTCCATGGCGGGACTCGAACCCTCATACAAGAGGTTAAGAGTGATTACACACTTGCATATTATAGTACGAATAAAGGCAAAAGTTTAGTTTAATTCGTGAATACACAAATACACCAGGTTGAATTTCGGTACATTTTACTAGAGCTGATAAGACACATCTGCACCATCGTTTCACTTTGTTTAGTGCTCATGACTTTTCGACTAAAATACAATATCATTAAAATACCCGGGTTAGTTTTTCCCACATCAATAAGTATATCTCCAACACAGACAAGTCTACAAGTTCGTTTTACAAAATAAAAACGGGTTA
Organism: Palaemon carinicauda; assembly: GCF_036898095.1. Taxonomy (NCBI): domain Eukaryota; kingdom Metazoa; phylum Arthropoda; class Malacostraca; order Decapoda; family Palaemonidae; genus Palaemon; species Palaemon carinicauda. Next base: position 12,252,115 of record NC_090765.1, on the reverse strand, counting down.
GATAAAATGATAAAAGAAAACATGTATAAAACTAAAAGCAATTTCCCATTTGTCCATCTCAACCACCATACACAAGAACCAACTAGGTTTCTCATCAGAATTTCCTTGATATGTTTTTCGCCGAATCTCTCTCTCTCTCTCTCTCTCTCTCTCTCTCTCTCTCTCTCTCTCTCTCTCTCTCTCTGTTGGGTTAATCCATCTCCATCTAACCTCAGGACAGCTTAGGAAGGCAGCCAAGAAACTTCTTATCTTACGGTCATCCTGGAAGATGTTACTTCTTTTCCATCCTCTTCTGATGATCAACGAAAATAAAATAGAAAATAGGAAGCTAATTTAAGTTAAACCAAAACCATAAGAAATATTTTGATACTTGAATTTACATCAGGAGGAGGAAAATGGGACACATTACGGAGAGAGAGAAAAATAAATATATAAATAAATAAATAGAAGAATAGTGCAAGGGATTTTTACAACACTGCGAACAAATACATTGCTATCTAATTGGTTAATGGGAATCTCCGTCTTGAGGCCAATGTCAGCCACATTTTTCAGCCCAATCCAGTTTTGAGGATTGTCAACTGGGTACAATTACTACAATACTGCCATATTGTACCTCATGGCAGAATAGGGACTACAGTAATAAAGAGTTGTGGACTCATTGATAGTGAACCTCCTCTCCTGAAGCAAGGTCGGAAGATAAGGGTGAATGGCTTATTGTATGTATGTATGTATGTATGTATATGTGTATGTATGTATGTATATGTATATGTATATGTATATGTATATGTATATATATATATATATATATATACCTATATACAGATATATATATACCTATATACATATATATATACCTATATACAGATATATATATATATATATACATATATATATATACCTATATACAGATATATATATATACATATATATATATATATATATATATACCTATATACAGATATATATATATACCTATATACAGATATATATATATATATATATATATATATATATATATATATACCTATATACAGATATATATATATATACCTATATACAGGTATATATATACCTATATACAGATATACATATATATATACCTATATACAGATATATACAGATATATATATATATATATATATATATATATATATATATATATACACCTATATACAGATATATAGATATATATATATACCTATATACAATATATATATATATGTATATATATATATATATATATATACCTATATACAGATATATAGATATATATATATATATATATATATATATATATATATATATATATATATATATACTCATACTTATTTTCTTAGCAATGCCAATCGCTTGAAAATACAATGTCTCATAACTGACAGCAGAGCACCACCAAATAAACTGTTGTTGGTCCCTAGGTTTAGGAAAGACCCCTAATTGGCAGCCGAGCCTCTTTGCCTGAAAGCCAAAGGCAATCATATATATTAGGTCGGTCTACAAACATAATGGTTGTAAGAGATGTCATCTTGACATGGCTGGACAAGGAAGAATTTTTGGGTTATGGAAAAGATCCATGTACCCCAGTAGAGATGAGGTCTTATTATACACCATAGATGTGACCTCTTGGTGAGAATAAATTGTCCGTCGATGGCAATACCTTGACGTGATGAGAGGGTTTGTGTACCGCCATGATCAGTAAAGCTGTACTAGTCAGGGTCACCGAAACTAGGTTGGTTAACTGTGAATAATCAGACCAAAATCTCCCACCATCACCAATCTGCAGCGGCCAGCACGGTAATGACAAACTGGCCAAAACCCTGACATGAATACAACCACCAGGACTCGGCCTCCATCGCCAGCGGCAGTGGGACAACTGCTCTTAAGTGGCGGCCAGATAAGTCCTACTGCAGGGGAGACTAAAAATCCCTGGAGTAGAACGGCCCATCTTTTGAAACTGAACCACACAACGTACAATGTCAAAGTCATGTCTAGGGAAGATGATCTTGCTGTATTACTAGAAGAGCTAAAAGAAATAAATTAGCATATAATTGGATTAAATGAAATTAGACGAACTGGGGAATCTCATATAGAGTTAAGAGAGTCATATATTTTGCTTCACAGGACATGAAAAGACCAAAGAAAATGAAGTGTGTTTTCCTATTTATACAAATCTTGTATATAACAATTCCATAGTATCAGAAATAAAATTGCAGGATTCATCATCAAACTAAATAAGAAATATAAACTGAAGATCATTCAAGCGAATTCACCAACACCATCCCATAGAGAGGATGAAATAGAGATTTTTCATGAAGATCTGGAGATATTTAAAAAACATAAATCTCAATCTACATTTGTTTTGGGTTATTTCAATGCTAAGTTGGGTCAAAATAAGAGAGGAGAATTAGGAATAGGCACAAAAAATGACAGGTAACATGTTTGTAGAATTGTCTGAAAGAAACAAATTTAAATTCATGAACACATTTTTTTAAAGGAATATAGAAAATTAACATAGAGAAGCCCAAATAGAGAAACGAAAAACGAAGTAGAAATCCTCTTCAGTGAAAAAGTTAATTTAGTTAAAGATGTAACAGTGATAAATAAGTTAGTCAACCGAGCATAGAATGGTGTAAGTAAAATGTTTCCAGATCTGGGGAAAGAAAGAGATAAATTGATATAAAAAAAATAAACGCTCCTATATGAAAAGTTCTGATGAGTTTAGCTTCGTGATACAAAATAGGTACTCCTATCTTCATTGTGAAATGAAAGCAATTTAACAAAACTTGTATTGGAATCAGCACAAGAGGTAGGTGAGAAAGTCTTTAGAACATCAATGAAACGTCAAAAATCTAAAAAAGAAAAGATTGGAAAAGAGGGTAAAATCTGAAAGATGAAATAGAATTAACAGAACTATACAAAACAAAATGAAAACTCAATACATTTGTAAACACAATCTGGCCAAAATTGAGAAAACATAAAAGAAAGGAAGAAGCATAAGTTAACGAAAAGAAGCCTTGGAACTAGGTGCCAACAGATACTTCCTTTAAGGGATAAAAATGGAGATATCAATAAAAGAGATGGGGACAAAAATGCAGAGGATTTCTATCCAATGCTATACAATAGTGATATAAGTAATAACTTTGTCAATAGTAATAATGAAACACCCGAGCCGGTACCAAATGTAACAGTAGAAGTAAAGAATGCATTAAAAGGCATGAAATGAGGTAAAGCAGAAGGACAAGATAGCCTAACAATTTATTTATGAAAGATGGAGATTTCCTTGTAGTAAAACTCACTGAACTTTATACAAAAGGATTGCAAGATTGCTCTATACTTAGAGCTTACAAAAACTTTATTATTATAAAGTACCAATTCACAAAAATGGAAACAGAACCCACCAAAAAATTTACCATCTAATAAGTTTACTCTTGGTGATGTATTAACAGATATCATATTATGTCGAATAGAAAGACAGCTAGACTTTAATCAACCAGGAGAGCAGGCAGGTTTTAAAAGTGGGTATTCAATAAGTAACCATAGCCATGTAATCAACCAGCTAATGGAAAAATCAAGAGAGTATAACAAACCACTATGTATATAAGTTATAGAGAGAAAACTTTTGATTCTGTCAAAAATTCATCAGTAATGAAAGCCCTTCAAAGGCAAGGAATAGATGAATATTATGTTAGAACACTTGAGTATATCTATACGGGTAGTATGCAATCTTAAAACTACATAAAAATAGCGAGAAAATTCTGATTTAGAAGAGAGTTAAACAGGAAGACCCCATCCACCTAGAAAAGGTTTTTAAGAATTTAGATTGGGAAAATGTAGGAATTAACATAATTGTGAAATATCTTGAAGTGTTAATGAATATACGCACTTTGGACAGACAGTAAGTATTTTCCCAGGATATGATACCGAAATCAAAAGGATAAGCATGGAAAGGAGAGCTTTTAGTAAACAAAATGAGATAATGAAAACTAAAGTTCCACTTTTCCAAAAAGTAAAATATTCATCCCGATGGTCCTGCCAGTGTTAATTTATATATCAGAAACTTGGAGCTTTTCTAAATCCTTATATTTAGAACAGAAGCTAGTTACAACTCTAAGCTATGGAGATAAGTGTGAAAAAGAAATGGAGGTGGGTAGGACATATAATGAGTATGATAGATAATAGATACGAAGTTAGGAAAATTTGAGGGATAGACTGGCATAGAAAAACCATAAAAAGACAGGAGTGGAAGGAAATGTCTGAGGCCTTTGTCCTGCAGATGACTATCGATGGCTGATAATATATATATATATATATATATATATATATATATATATATATATATATATATATATATATATATATATATATATATATATATTTCAAATAAGCCATATATCTCAATACATTAAAGTCTGGATTCTCTTAACGACCTCGGGATCAGAGCCCCACGCGAAATCACTCAGACTATAATATCTGACCGGCCGGGTTTCGAACCCTGGTCCAGGATACTTGTATGACAGTGACCTTACCACTTTTATATATACAGTATATAATACATATATATATATATATATATATATATATATATATATATATATATATATATATATATATATATATATAATTCAGGCATTGTAGCAAATACATATGCGTGCAAGATTAATGCCAAAATACGATTCTATAGTCAAATTGGCCTTTAGCTGGTTCTTGCTTGCCCAAGAAATAATGAAATAAAATAACAACTGGAACTTCTCTGCAGCAGCATCTGAAAATAAAGATGCAAACATAAAAAAAAGGCAAATATCGAGGAGGAAAAACCGATGCCAGACGGGAGAGTCATTAAGTGGTAGCTGTGGCCTTCGAAGAGATTCCAAGAAAGTGTTTTTCGTCTGTTCTTGACTCTCTTCTTTCCTTCCTTTAACAGCAATTCCTCAGATAAGCTAAAGCGCGAAGAGTGTCGGTTTCTCTTTTATTATTTATGAGGTGACTTGAAAGAATCCTTTTTGCCGCCGCTTAGATATCATATTTCTTTTTTTCTATATTCGTTGAGCGAATACTGGACCGTTGGTTTTAAGCTTATCATGACGTTCAGCCGAGAGCTGTGATTTCACTGGAAGCTTTTTGTTCCTTTAAAATTCCGACATTTTTCATTAGATTAATAGGAATAAACTCCAAATAGAATTCCATAATAATAATTATAAAATTTAAGGTTATTTTACCAAATCAAAGAGATCGCTTTGGGTTCTAAGGGGGTGAGGATGTTGGGGGGGGGGGAAATTGGATATGAGTAATAAACAGAGACTAGCCTCGAAAAGTTAAGTGCTGTAAAGATGACCGCCATCTAAATGTTTCTTTCGGCCATTCAACGTTTTCTCTCCTCCCCATACATTACCCATTACTTTTAGTCTAGGCTCTCTGTCTCCCTCTCTTTTTCTTTCTCTCTGAGTGGCTGACCCTAAATCCCTCTTACCCTAATACTCTTCCATTAAATGCCTTTTTCATGTGAATTCCCTTATATTAGGTCTTTCCCCTCTCCATTCTCTCTAATATCCCTCCGTCTCTAAATGATCGAATTCCTTTTGGGTCCATTTGAGATAATACTCATTTTATCTATTTCAAATTTTCCTTTCTAAAGTGGATTCCTGATTCAATAACATCATCCTCATTTCTTCCAATGGCACTTTGATACTTACGATGACATACGGAGAAGTTGAGATGAAGAGAGGGAAAAATTGCTGTATGTGGGAAAAAAATTATGATGAGAAGACCACACACGTGTGCTCAAATATTTGTTGAGAAAGCGTGTGCCGATTCACTACCAACACACATCAAATGACATCTGAAGTAAAATGTTTGCATTTACCATAGATTTCAAATGATTAAATGTCAAACTTCTTTCATGGCAACTGTAACCCGCATCATGATAATGTGAGGCATAACACACCTCATTCAACTTAAGTTTCAGAGATTATTACTAGAATAAGGCTCGTTTAACCTAAAGAACCCACCATTCAGCCTCTCTAAAAGTTAGAGACCTTAACTTGCATACGAAAAAAAAGGTAATTAAGGACCATCATGAAAAAAAAAACTTTAAACGTGTTACCAGATCGAAGCAATAAATTTCGGAAAATATTTAAGACGTCATGATAAAGGATGAGAAGGATATCTTTATAAAGTGAATTGTTAACTGCTTCCGTTTCCGTTCATTGTGAAGCAAATATCACGGGTATAATATGTTTCATATTCCACACACACAGACATATATATATATATATATATATATATATATATATATATATATATATATATATATATATATATATATATATATATACACACATACACACAAGGTGGTCCAAAAGTAGGTGGACAGTAAATGATTAAATTTATTATGGGATTACATATAAATAAAAATATATTTACTAACAAAATTAAATTTTCTTGAGAACAATGGTATAAAAGCCCTTAAATTTTACTGTGGACCAAAATACACTTGTAATAATATAAATGATACATAAACCTGTTCTTGTGTAGAGTAAATATTTCATTCGTGTATTTTATTTGTGTATTTAAGAGGTATATCGCCAGCTCGTAAGGTGAATTCCTCCCTTGTAAGTTTAAGTATTTGTATGTATATTACGTAAGACTTTCGTCGTTCCTTTAATTGCATTTTTCATTCAAGTCAGTATATGTAAATTTACGTTATTTTCAAGAATTAGCTTTCACGTATTTGGTTACGAAGTCTTATGCAAACTTGATTAAGTGTGCTGTATGCACCATGCGAGGTATGAACGAGGGCTTACGTAATTTTTTTCATGTTTACACGAGGTATTGCGTAATGTTTGTGAGAGATTACGCAATTCTTATATTTTCCACGTGGTTGGAATGTTCTTGAAAACCCCAGAATTAGTTTTATCATTTTTATTTTTTTATTGCTTCGAGGACGGAGGTGGGCTGAGCTAGCTGAGAGAGGGTTGCTTTGCAAGTGAGGTTATATCTCCTGTTAGATAGACTTAGTTGGCCTCCTTACACCGCTAAGCCTTCCCCGCCCCCCACCCAACGAGAATAATCAATTTAGAATAATCTACACATTTTTAAGTCAATATATGTATGCCCCAGGAATGCAGATCAGCAGAAGAGATCCAGCCTGTCTCAGTGAAAAAGCCAACATCCTCTCTCCTCAAGTGCCACAAGTGTGTGCCTCTCCAAAGTGAATAAGTTTTTACCCAACATGTATCGTGTGTAGTGTGTTCAAACGTTAATGAAACTTTAAAAGTGATTACAAATTTATTGCGTTATTGTACAAGCTGGTATTATATAAATTTTTGTAATTGGCGCTGTGAGTTTACCTTAAATCAGTGAAGTGTATCTATATTGCTATCTATTCGATTACATCGTGTGACCCAACACCCGTAAGTGTATTAATTACTTTTATGTAAATTTCATTTGGTATTTACTCTTTAGAGTGCTAAGGTGTTAACTACTTTCATTAATTACCAAGATTAAATATTTATGTAAAATTAAATTTCCAGTGAAACATGTGCTTATTTAATTTTCAGAATGAAATATTTTCTTGTCATAGTCTAAGGTTTTCTTCAGATTAAATATTTCGAGTCAAGAGATCATATAATTTTCAGTGTAATATTTTCTTGTCTTAGTCTAAGGTTTTGTTCAGGTTTAATATTTCGAGTGATTCATTTTGGTGATAATTTTCCATATCAGTGTTGTAAAATTTTCTAGAATACATTTATTTTTGTACAGTGTGTATTATTACGATCATCAGGATTTCTTGCAGAGCTCTCTCGTGTCCCTGTTCAAGAATCGAAGTAAGAGGTTGTTTTGAATAGTTCTTAATAATAATTTCCCAGTTTATTTTGAATATATGTAAAAGACCTTTGGATATTCAGTGTTTTTATATATTGCCGTCTTGGAGTTATACTGTATAATTTTCTCAGAGCTTGGGAATCATTCAAGTGTAACAGATTTATGTAAAAACAAACCGGTGAGTTTGGAACTCAGGAGGTTATGTAATTTGCCAGCCGTAATATATGATATATTTTTGGTGCCCAGACCCGGGACCATAATTAGGCTATACATATATATATATATATATATATATATATATATATATATATATATATATATATATATATATATATAGTTATCTATGGTTCTTTATCATGGTTTATATCACATATCCCATTTTCTTCATATACATTTATCAAGAATAATGAAAAATTTTGTTATGTTTGCCTCCTTTTTGCATTATAAGCCGAAATAAAGTTTCCTCATCTTTTGGCGATGTCTTATACACTTTGGTTATATATTTTCAGTTTCAAAATAAGCTATCTTTATTCCAACATAAGTTCTTGCTAATACACTTGCTCACAGGGAAAATTAAATCCTAAGTAAAGAAAGAAATGGGCATGCGGGATTGAAACCCCTTTACAGAATACTTCTACAGAGGAAAAAGTTTTATAACTGCGAATTCAGGTCAAGTGGAAAAAATGCTGTGAGAAATATTAAGATTTCTTTTGATAAATTCAAGAGACATAGAGAAGTTAAGTAAAGCAGGAAACAGAAGAGCCGTTTACCGGTTCCATTCAACTTTTCAAATTGTTCATGGCTTTCACCCCTTCAACCAGGGATGATGAAGAAATTTGCAGTTCTGGTGTTATCAAGTTCATATAAAGCTACATTCAGCGTCGGGGTTTAAAGGTCTATCGTAAGCGGCAGAAGGAAGGGACAGGACAATATTTACATATAATCAGCCTCCAAAACTCGACCATACAACTGTAACTAAGGATATCCTGGCTTAAAGGGACAATGACTTTTTCAACACTAGTAATAAAAATTTTCGAGTTATGAGTAGGGCTGCCACAACACAAACAATGTAATCTATATATGTATGTATTCCTATGGTATCCATCCCTAGGCCACCTGATAAGCTTCAAAGATTTTTTTTTTGAGGAAATAATTGGCCCAAATTTTAAACACTAAGAATAATTATGGTATATTATTTTTCCGCTTTTCATTCACATCTCTCAGCACGGGCAAGTAGGTTGGTTGTAGACTCGGATGAAAGGTTAAGAGGTGAGGTGGTTATATATCAATTTTGTTAACTTTCTATTCTGATCAAGTCAAAGGAACATTAGGGTTCTACAGTATATCATTTTACCCGCATCTTGATCCTTTTTAAACAATTGCCTTATGCTGGTAACAATGTTCTTTAAATAGTTAAAATTGATTGGGAAACAAGCTATTGCAAATATGTTTTTAAACAACTAAACTATTAAGAGCTTATAATGAATACAACCAGAAAAGATAGCAAAGTAAAATTCTTACAAGAGGCTAAAATAGTTATATTTTATACAGAGAGAGAGAGAGAGAGAGAGAGAGAGAGAGAGAGAGAGAGAGAGAGAGAGAGAGAGAGAGAGAGAGAGAGAGAGCATTAGTCAGCCTTGTCATTCACTTTATAATGTTCCCTGCCACTACAATGGATTCTGTTTTCCAGAATATTCCCGTGTCGAAATCGCTCAATGTTCGCCGGCAATTTGTTTATTTCAGCAAATCAATCTATCCAT